>NW_010428351.1:12725-19523 GCF_000710305.1 Buceros rhinoceros silvestris | reverse complement strand
AGGAATCTGCCAGTGTTCTTCCTCAGCCAAATTTCACTGCACAAATCACTTCAGCATGAACAAAGAACAGATGAGAGGAGAAAATTAATTAGTTCAGTGGCTTATTGCCCCTCCTGCATACGCAGTAGTTATAAGTTGCACATACAGCTACAGGAGTATACAGGAAGAGGAGCTCTCTTCAGTTTGCCTCTTTAAACTACACAGCTCCTTCTCTTAGCTTCTGCATAGAGCTATCCCCTCCTCACACCTCTCACCACTGCCGTGGCTGCGTAAAGAGTACTACAGACCTCATGGCAGAGATCCCACTTGCAGAGAGCCGACCAAGATGCTGATCAAAAGAGAGAACAAGTGAGGAGACAATTTGCTGCTGAAGTTGCTTTGGCACCAGACTTCTTTCTGCAGAGTAACACCGCCCTTTTAATCACCAGAACTGTGCAGAGGATGATCTGCTCCTCGATATTCGCTCTTACGGCTCTCAAAGCCTGACAGGGACAAAAGCTCTTTCTTACAGGCCAGGGCAGCCAAAGGGCCTAATGTCTTTGCAGAGGGAAGGTGACCTGGAAGAGGTGGTGAAGCAGATGGTACAAGAGCTCTGTAAAGCTTGAAACCTTTCACACTTTTACATGCTCAAATCAAGGCATTTCAAGCGTCTTTGTTCTCACAGGGCACTGAACTCTCCCCCATCTGAAAATGGTGCCTCTATTGCATCTTAAATCGGTTATGCAAGAAGTTGGGTAAATCAAACAAAAAAAAAAAAGTAATCAGCCTTCTAAGAAATTCTTGGCTTAAAACTTCAAATACGTGAGGCTTCCAAGTGAGATTTCCAGCCAACTTCAAACAACACAAAAACACATGTAACATTGCATTAAAAAATGTCTGGTTTATAAAACTATTGTCATTAACACGAAGTAGTATATAAACCACATCGTTACTACTTCACAGACACTGAAGAGAATGCCAGCACAGCCTCTCGTCACATAACCTTCACAAAGAGCTGTGTCAATGTGTTCATCTTATCGGCATCTACTTTAAAGAAATTTTTTGAGAGAAATCTTTAAACAAGAAATACATGACCTTCCATATGTTGAACACATTTAGGGAAACCCACATAAGTATATTTAAATCCAAAGCTGAGTTATTTGCCTACCGTTATTTAAGAGCTTATACACCACGAAACTAAGTGCAGCTATAAGTCTGAATCATGTAGCTGGAGTGTAATGAGCTAAGCACAAAACCAATTAGTGCTTCATGAAATGAAGAATCTGGGGAAGGATCTTTACATTCCTTCTTATGTTAACAACCACAGGATGATTCTAACATGCACCAGCTTTATACGTGCTTGCATAATAGATTTTAAATTTTAGAGCAAAAGCAGCAGCTTCATTTGTCAATTGTCCGATCTCGCCACATTACCCAAAATTTCAAGCTGATGTCTCTGTTTTTATTACCGCATCAGGCTGCAATCACTAAATTATGTTCAGATACACTGACTCCCTCCAACAGGGAATGGGGAAACAGCACAAGAAATTTACACTGATCTTCTAATTCAACAAGAATAAAATATGTGACTGACTAAATCTTAATCAACAGTTCACAAAAGGCTTAATGTCATGTGGCAGATGCACCTTAATTATCTGACTGCTCTATCACTGTATGCAGGAGGGAAAAGGCTCGTGTGAACTTTCAACTGCTTTTCATTTCTTCTTTCCATTTCTTTCCTCCATTTTTAAGTAACAGAAACCAGTTTCGGTTTCCTCATGGTTATGATAGCTGGATTGGATTACTTTGAAAATGTTGGTTTGTTCATGGTCATTTTGTTCTTACCACTTGCAGCTGCCCCTACCTGCACATCTCACCTGCCTACACAGACAGAATTGTTCATTCCAAACCGTTACAAGGTCAGGCAATCGAGCCCAAAAGAATGAGGCACTTTGAGGCCGCCTGAATACATGTTGCTGAAGTTGCAGAAATGCTAACAGTTTGTGCAAGATCCCTTGCTATTGCACACAAGTCCCCAACAGGTATGTTTACAGCACATTCCTTTTCATATTCCATTCACAACTGTTGAGTTTTGTAAGGAGATAGATCTCCTAACGAGCTAATTTTAAACCTGCAAGTCTATATAGTCATCACTTTCTATAAACAGCAGCAGAAATTCATCAGATAACATTATTTACTTACCTTGCCTAAATTTTTTGAAAGCATGGCATTTATTCTCCCCTGATTTTCCTTACAGCAGGAAGTTCCTGCAGGTACTCAAATATAAGTAATTGCTTTATCCTCAGACATTGCTGTAACTGCATAATTCAGCAGCTAGTGTCCAGAATAAATTCTTGATTAGGGTAAGTTCTTAATTCGATTTAGCTCTTGTACAAGACCTTGATTTCTGTTAACTTGGAGTGTTCAGAGAATATTCAGGTCTTCTTCCATGGCCAGTGCTAATGCAGAGTAAGGGGAGCAGTATGGTCTGTGCTCCACCAACCCCAGAAATCACCTGGCAGCATGGTGAGCATAATTTCTGTGTATGAAAACTGGACAGTAAGAACAAAGTAAATATTCACCTCTGATGAGCTCTTCAAGCTTTCAAACAGAGCAAAGGCAGCACAACCCAGCTGAACATAAATGTATTTTCTTTGAAAAATAAATTACTTCCACTTCTCTGTGACCCGAGGCTCCCAAACCCAATCCTGCCAGAAGAAGGGGGGCTATATAGTTTAGAGCTTCTACTAGAGTCAGCTGTAATTACAAGTTCTTCGACACTTTAGAAAATTTAACCCAAATTATCCCAGTTCCAACTTTCAATATGCCACAGCCTACCTGGGAGGTTTACCCCTCCCACCAGTAAAGCCAAGCAGCCACAAATTACAGACAGGTTTGTATTGCTCTTAGCTGTTTGTAAACACAGATCTGAAATAACAGCGTCATCCCGGGTAGCTCACTCTTAGCAGGAGTTCTTGACAATGCCAATATTTCAGTAACTTCCACCAAAAAAACAAAGACTGGCCATTTTCCTCCCTGCAGCTTCTACTGTGGATGCCGTCACAGAAGAAATCATCTTAAAGAGAAAAACACACAGCCAAAAAATCTACATTTGGTTACTAGGATAATGTTTCGGTCCCTTTGCCCCTTTCACCTCCTTTTTCAAAATTCCTGTCTAAAAATCCCACCACATTTGTTCACTTCCATGTAGCATGACCATGAGTTACAGATACTGGCAATGATGACCAGCACACTGTGTCCATGTGTGCCCACAAGGTATGTGTCTCATAAAACGGTTTGTTATTTTTTAAGAAGGCACTATTTGGTGACCCCGAATCAAGGCTGGTGGGTGATTAAGTTGTGCTAAGAAAATATTTCTATTGTAAGAAAACCGCAGCTTAAAGGCTGTTCCAAACAAAGAAGGGGCTTTACCAGGGGTCCTCAGAAGTACAAGCACAGATGATAGCAGAGATCTTGAGAGTGCTGACACAGCACTGTCCTAAAGGCTCCAAGACTACAGACACCAACAGTCAACCACTGATCACTAGAGACCACTACCAAGAGCTAGGTAAAACTGGGCTGGGTGGTAACAAGGAGAGCAAAGGAAGAAGGAACCCAACGTATGTAAAACATACTATGAGTTTAACTTGGCTATAACAAATTTTGAGAAAGAGCAAAAGGGTCGCGCTAACAAACATAAACCCCATCCTGTGCAGAGCCAGGAGGTAAGGAGGAAGAACTGCCCATCACCAGCATCATACTCCTCCTGGCAAGCAAGTGGGGGCACTGACCATTTGCCATAGTGCCCCTTCACATGAGTGGAATTTCTAATTGGTATTATGTACATACGCATTTTCTCTCCAAAATATGAAGGCATCCTTTGATTAAAGCAGGCAAGCCATGGGGGCCTGCATACAACATACAAATAAAATTATTTCTGTTTCTAAAGAAAAAATATTTTAGAGATCACCAGTGTGAAAGATTAGATAAACATATATGTTTATTTTAAACATATATATCAAACATATAACATATGTTAAAAAATGGAACGTACGAGGATACTCATAATGCTTTTAGCATTTCATAAAGCATCGTCATGATGAGGTTCACTTTGGGCAGGAAATGAAAAGACGTCAGGGAATGAAAAGATTTGGAAGAAAACACATTAAAAGACCGCTAATGAAGAACCTTTCCATTGAATTTTGCCCATTGAAATACATTTACTTATTTACATTAACTTATTTACATTATTATTTACATTAACATATTTACATTAACTTAACATATTAAACATATATATCAAAGATAAACATATATGTTTATCTTTGAAATAATCACTTAGATAACCTCCAGGTTGCCTAATTCACTGCTGTAAAAATTGGAACCATGATAAAAACTAGAACTGGAAATAGGCAGCAAACCCTTTAAAATCGTTGTAATTGGCACAAGATTTGTTTCTTCTTAAAACGAACACATAATTAAACTGTAATTTTCAGAACTGATCGGGATTGTTACTATTATTTTTATCTTCCCTCCTGTCTCTGGCAGTAAAGAAGGGCACAAACACAACGTATCTCAGCAGACATAACAGTTTTGACTAAGGAATGGCCATTGTCATTGAAAAACATTTCTGAGGAAGAAAATAATGCTACAATCCAACACAGGGGCTGGTGATCATCAGAAACATTTCTGTTGTTACAACTCCTAGAGACTTCACCACTAAAAAAAAAAACTAAACAAACCCAAATCTCTTAAATCCTACTCAAGCAACGTGTCTTATATGTCAAAGCAATTAAAGAATGAATGCCATTCCCCCCCCCCCCAAAACGACATCTTATTTCTTAAAAGGTGTCAGTGCTGTTGTTACAACTCCTAGAGACTTCACCACTAAAAAAAAAAACTAAACAAACCCAAATCTCTTAAATCCTACTCAAGCAACGTGTCTTATATGTCAAAGCAATTAAAGAATGAATGCCATTCCCCCCCCCCCCAAAAAGTCATCTTATTTCTTTAAAGGTGTCGCAGTTTTCCTGATTTGGCTCTTCCTCTAGATCTCACTGATACACGATATTGTATCCAAATATTTCACTGTTCTTTGAACGATAAGCACAGCTCAAATTCATTTTAATGAAATCATAATTTATCCCTTTCCACCCCTCAAAAGCCAAGAGATGTGTAGATAAAACTGAAAAACTGTAGCAGCATTCTGTTGTGTCTCCAGTGCTAACGCTTGATGTAACTGAAGGCACAGAAGAAAGAAAAATGAACATAAAAGCTTTCTCTCTGGTTTTAACAGCTGCAAAAATAAACACCACTGTTGCCCACACAAATCAAAACATAAACATAATCATTACCCACACCCCAAATACTATCATGAGTTTGTTGTGCTCCAAAGCAATAGTCTTTTTCAGTGACTGTTTCACTGTATAAGGAAAATAACTGCATAGTAAATGTATTTCAATGGGCAAAATTCAATGGAAAGGTTCTTCATTAGCGGTCTTTTACTGTGTTTTCTTCCAAATCTTTTCATTCCCTGACCTCTTTTCATTTCCTGCCCAAAGTGAACCTCATCATGACGATGCTTTATGAAATGCTAAAAGCATTATGAGTATCCTCGTACATTCCATTTCTTAACTTAAATTGAATCCAAAGGAGTGAGAGAAGCAGAAATTTGTGCCAAATTAGGTGCAATTCACTGCATCCAGATAAGGAAAGCATAAGCATTCAAATTTCACATCTCCAGAGTCTACATGTAGGACAGAAAAGGGTTACATTGCCTGGAGAAGTTTTTAAACAGCCATTCTTTTGCACAGCATCGGTTAGGCCTTCCATATTTCCAGTTACGTTACTAGAAAAATTCAGTCCAGGTAGCTGCACCCCTGCTTTATGAAGCACAACATCACCAAACCTAATACTGAGGTGCTGCACTCTTCTCCAGATGACGGTACGTACAGGGTCTGGCCAGGCTGCAAAATAAACCTAATTACGTTGTGCATCCCCCCGCTGAACCATCTCTGCTTCCAGGAACACAAGCAGAAGCAGCAGGTACCTGAGTATTCAGATCATGTCACCTTCCAAGACTTAAAAAGAAAATAATTATCCTCTAGTAATTGAAAATACAAAATGAGGTTTAACATCATGTTCTGATCTTTTTATTTCATGCTGCGAGAGGATTAATTTACTGAAAATGGAAAGTGCTCCCAGACTGCTGTACCTGCCCCAATATATCACTCGCAATCAGTGCTGATAAGGTGTTTGGGGAACTAGACACAAGGCTTCAAACCTGACCTAATTCAGCACATACAGGGCTAAAAGTCAGCCTTTCCTACTCTGACTGCTCTACAGCTTTATTCAAGTCATTTGCTCTCACTGTGTCTGTTAATTATTCTGTGCACCAGGATAATGACCCTAGGCTGTTCTGAAGACACTTCACATTTTTCTGTTACTGCAGAGGTACTTTAGCAAATCACCAAGAATTCTCTGTCCTATTAGCCAACTGTCAGTGAGCAAATTTTTCCCTTCTCTACAGAAATGCAAGATTATCTCTTCGTTAAGATTCCTGTAAGCCCATAAATAGGTTTAGACAAGGCCATGAGTTTGCCAAGGCTCTTGAGGAGATTCTGCTTTCATTATTCCTTAGCCTGAGTAACCTCCCCACCAGGGGCTCCACAAACCAACCTCTTTATCAGGTTTGATTTCAGCCTGGCAATTCACCGGCTTTCCAAATCACAGACAGTTCTACACAGCCTCTTCTCGAGCTCTAGAGAGCACCCTTCAGTCACCTCTGATGTGAGGCGTCATTGCTGCTCCCCGCTCTTC
>NW_010428351.1:0-12647 GCF_000710305.1 Buceros rhinoceros silvestris | reverse complement strand
TCTTCCATAACAACCCAAGCTCCTCCTGTTCAACCATGTGAGCCCAAGTGCATGTAGTTGCTCTCAAGGGCAGAAGCACCCTCGCTCTTCTCCAGAAAGAACATGTATTTCTAACCCATTAACCACTCTAACACACAAAGCAAACACCATCCATCGCCGAAGTAAATCAAAGGGTAGTTTGGAGGGATTTCAGTGGATTATAATTTTATTAGATGGATTGTAATTAGTGGATTGTAATTTTATCAGAACAAAAGTTCCTCGCATAAACCTTGACCTGCAGTGAGGCACAGGTCCTAAAAGCCATATACAAACACCTAAGCTGTCAAGGTGCCTTCTGTCTGGGAGAGACATCTTGGCATTTCCACATGCTTTCAGTATCTTTCAAGCTTGCCATTCACTCTTTAAAAACCTGGAATTATTCTTAGTATTTCTGACTTTCTAGGAAGTCTTTACATTTTCTGAATTTGAATATTATCTACAAAATGTTTTTCTGACTCTTGAAACCATTTTCTAGACACCTTTTCAGGAATCAGAAAAGCACTGTCACTCCAAAGCTGTCACATGAAAATGGCAGGCTGCCTCTCACAAAGTTGCCCAAATTAGAAATGTAGCTGCAGAGCTGAGGAAACCTGCTGGAAGCTCAACAAAGGTTCTTCAAAACTAATAAATTTCTGAAAAACAACGTTGTTTTAACAAGTTTGCATGTACAGATCCAGTCACATTTCACGAGAGAATTCCCAGGAGGCCTAATAGCCTGGTGTGACTTATGCAGCTGCCCAGGAAGCCCGAGGCAAAGCAATCAGAACCCTCACCTTGCTGGCTTTGCTACCTTCTTGAACCGCAATGTCCTTTCTGCCCTGTGTTAACAAGGCAGTGATTATGTGTGCTTTTAAAAATAAATTCATAAATAAATCTGACCTTTTTGTAATTATAGACTTGTTCAGGGTGATTTACATATAAGAAACATTAAATCTCACAGAGCTTAATATCTCTCCCAAATAATTTCCATCTGCAATAAAGAACAATGCTTAATATCCATGATATATGCTGTCATTTCAAGATGCCTGTAATTCTCAAGTGTTTTCTGGGTCTGGCATATACAACTGTAAAAAAAATTGTAATCTGAGAATAGTAACAATAGATAAACCGCTCCCGACATTAAAAAAAAGTTTGTTACTGCAAATGGGAGACTAAATGGAAAGGCATTTTCCCCTAAGTTCCCTGAGAAGTCCCCTGTCCCCTCAGCGCTGTGTACGTTTCTGGTAACCCAAGTATTTATTTATCCTCCCAAGTAACCCTGCTCCAGACCGCACACCCAGGTTCTCAAGGTCAAGAGAAACTTGAAGAGGCTTGATTAAGGATACTTTGGGAGTCGTCAGAGACTCACAAAGCCCTTGCTCAAGGACACATGCTTTCTATAAAATAATTCTCCCGGTAAAAATAAAACGTGACTATCGTTACTTGGTGTTGGAGTCCTTTTATTGCAGTTTGTACACTCCTCCTGTCACTATAATCTGCAGAGAAATACGAAGAAAGGCATGAGCACAAGTTCCTTTTCTCTCCTCAATGGTCACTAAAATCTGAATTCAATTACAGTTTAAACCCCTGCACTTTGTCACTATCTTTTTCACCCCACATTGTTCTATTTTTCTGCAGCCCGATGAATGCAGAACGCATGCTGAAAGCCTGCCCATTTTACTTTCCACATGGCTCAAAAAGATGGAATGCCTATAACTGTCTTTTTTTGTTCTTCAATCTTTGATCAAGAGTGCTATGCAGAGAAGAAACATCATACAAACCCCATGATATAGGGAGGAAAAAACGTGTTCTCTGCCCACAGGAGGGAACAGAAATCTTCAAACTTCATACACAGTTTGCTAATGCTGCTAAATCTTATGCTGCCAAAAGAAAAAGCAACGAAAAGCTTTCTCAAATAACAGTTTTCCTGTATTTTGAATTGGTACACAGCTCTTAAAAGCTACAATCTGTTTTTCATTTCTTTTGTTATCCAGGTCATCTCCTGAAAAAACTATTCTACAGTAAACTGCAAAGCACAGACTAGAAATGTATTTATTTATAAAAAGAAAATAAAAGCATAAGAAGTCCTGTGAAACTGTACAGCTGGGCTTCTGCTGAGAACATCTGAGCATAACTCTAGCAACAAAGATCTTAAAAACTTTAACTTCTTGGCTTTAAACCTGACAAAAGTGAAAGAAGCATCAACTTTTCAGCACCTTAATCTATGGAAGTTCATTAAAACCCGATTTCCAAGAGCTGATATGGCTCAGCACATAGATTTGAGGAGCAGTTGGATACTTAAGGCAGCTTCTGCTTCTTAACTCTCTCAGCATGTAAATTTGTGGAAACCATCTTCGAAATACATGGCACCCAACAGGTTACCAGTGGTCTAACTCAGGACATCTGGAACACTTTGGCAAGCACAAGTTTGGTAAATATCATTAAAGACAAGCACCAGTAACTTTTACTTAACTTACAGGTGGCAGTGTTTCATTTCTCCACTTTGAAAATTCTGCACAAATTCGTATTTCAAAACCACAAGAAAGAGAAGTCGAGATTTAACACCATGTGCCACTCTCAAGAGTGGCCACTGTCCCCGCACAGGCAAAGGCCTTTAACAGCAGCAGCCCCACTGCACGCCACACTACCGCTAGTCTCACACTGCAATCCCTGCCCCAGACACCTCACCAAAGAGGTGAAGCAGAACAAACAAAAACCAGGAGAATTACCCATGGGACAAGGCTGTAGCAGAGGCAGATGTACCTGAATCAACTGACCAATGCTTTAGTTGAAGCCCATGGACATGAAAAGGGATCTCAGTCGCCCTCAGATGCAACTTGGGGATATCCTGGTGTATTGGTGGCAGGGCTGGAGGAGAGTACAAAGACCCTTTACCAGTTGCATAAGCAGCAACAAGATGAGCAAAAGCGTGTGGAAAAGTTTCCAGCATAAGGACAGAACTCAACAGCACAGGGGAAATTTCCGTTTCCAACCAGGTTTAGATGTGGAGAATAGAAGTTGAACTAAACAGACCATGTAAATAAGTCTCTAGCATTGCTGTACCTACAGAGGTAGCTTCCAACAGAAAATCACAAAATGAAGAAAATCACAGAGGAAGCCTGTAAGAGCTGTATTTGTGTGTTAGCAGCTTTCATGTTACCTTTAAATAATAACAGAAATGCTCAGAAACCAAAAAAAAGAAAAAAAGAACCTACGGCTGGAGGCGTACGCGTGTGAACAACAGGACAAGCTTGCTAGATTCTCTCTGGCTTTAAGACACAAAGACGGATGAAACATTTCTGCTAATGGTTGTTGGATTTTTCAGTTTGTCAGTGTTTAATGTCAGGAGCTCATATTGCTCAGATGAACGCCGAGTCTGCTTTGTCTCTTTTTGAGTTTAGAGCTGGCTGGATTTGGTAAGAATAAATAGCAGTAAATGCAAGAAAGGAAGGGAAATATCCCAGAGCTGACTCAGGCTGCAGTATCTAAATCAAATAATTTTTTATATATATATATACACACACACATAGACACACACATAGGTCAATGCAATTTCCCTCAACCTGTCTTTCAGACTGTGCCATCATAAAGCAGATTACCCTTAATGAAAGTTTGCTTCAAAATCTTAGGCTAGAAAGTCATATGCAAGGAGACAAGATGGGATTATCAACAAGGTGGAAGTAAGTTTTGGATCCATTCATGACAGCTGCTGCAGAAGGCTCTGTTGATACTTAACATAAGCTAAGACTTAAGGCATCTTTGCTGCCCAGGATGTAAACCAAAGAAGCATGAAAGAGAGCAAAGAGAGGCATTTGCAGCTGTCCCCTATGTTAACCAGCTTATTCCCAGCATCAAAATCACACTGCACTTATTCAAGCTTCTGCTTTCGCCACACACTGTCCACAGACACATTACTGCAAAATTAGCCATTTAAGAGAACAAATTGCTGTTAAAACACTTGACCCTGCTATTAAAGTGCTTAAAGGAACATATATAATGAACCTGACTGATTGCAGGGATGAACTGGCACAAAAGAAGACTCCACAGTGATGACTGAATTTACCTCACTGTCCTACTCTTTCTCCTCCCCAGCCACACCGCTCCTGCACAACTGGGTGCTGCTTTCTGACCTATTTCTAATTTGGAGACTACATATAGCTTTGTTGGCCTTTGCTTTCCTCTCCCTGTTTAAGTAAACAAGAAATTCAATGGAAATGTCAGAAGTGACAACCCCATTTTGAATTCCTGTTGAAAAGAACACCAACTGTGTTATTATTACACGTGTCTTTAAAAATTTCTTCCAATACTTCAACCGTATGCAGCTCTTGACAAACTGGGATGTGTTTGAATACATTCTGAGTGATTTTGATCAACTGAAATCATTCTTAGCTGCAAAGGATGTGTTTGCATGCCTAACCCAAAGAAAGTCCACAGCTCAAGTAGGTTGTAAGACTGCGATAGTCGTTATATCATCATTGTAACAGCTACATTAGGCTAAAGAAATCTGTGCTGCACGTGGAAGCGTTAGCGTGCAAGACCTCAATTCCTACTTTTGAAAATGCCCTTTAGGAGCACTGAAAAAGGCAGAGCAGGTCAAGTGAGGACAGAGAGCAAAGATGTTAGAGAAAGAAGAGCATGTTGTTTGTTCTGTGTCTCAAGCACTTCACCACTGAGGCTGTGGTGTAAAACCAGCAGGCTTCCTCAATCCATTTCAGGAAGAGATACTCAATTTTAATTCCCTTTGTCCACAGAAGCACCAAGAATCAGTGCAACTCATTCTGTAATTTTAAAATATGGGCAATAAACTGATGGAGAAGGAATCATTAAACCACAGGTTTGACTGAACAAAATCAGATTGTACAGGATACATGAAGCCTTGATTCAACTACTTATTCTCAGTTTAATATCCCAGGAAGCAAGTGGGTATTGTAGCCTCTAGCAGAGGCTGAACACCACTGGTGCCTCAACAGTAGTCTGCAGAACACTATTTAAACAGTCCACCGTCTGTATGAAACAGTTCAATGACAGATATTTCCATATGGGATGGAGAGCTGACACTGAGACAAAGGTTTGCTAAACAGTATGTACAGAAAACTCTAGTTCCCCCAGAACAGAGTGCGCTCTAGTTCCCTTGTAACACAGATCACACATTATCAGTATATGTGGTTTAAATGCTTTCATTGAAAACTGTCTGATAAGCTTCTGTAAGCTTTCTTACAAAAAGACGAGAAAAAACCCCATACCTTCTTCCTTTCCTTTTCTTTTTTTAAGGTATAACCCAACACTGCTGTGAAAGCAAAGGGCAACTCATATCCAACTGCAGCTATCAGATAAAAGCTATTTAATGAAACAGGGTTTCTGTGGAAAGAATAATTATTCTTGCTTTTAGTTGTCACTATGTTTAGCAAGATGGGCAGCAATCAAACGTTTGCAGAAAAAGATCCACATTGCAATGGAGAGAGGATCTAGTGGACTTTTCTTCTACTTTTTCTGCTTGTTTGGGTCAGCTTTTATTCTGTGCCCCCTCTTGAATATATGATCCTTTCTGTGACAGCTCCAGGAACCACTAAAAAACCCCATACCAGAACAAAAAACCCAACCCACAGAGGTACCGTCTTCTACTGCAAACACTGCAATGAGGAAAACAAGAGCTTGCTTGGGTAACCGTAACCCACCAGCTCCTGCACAACCGCGGCATGTTCTGCAGCTTGACGAGCCTACATTGTAGTTCTTTCCCTGCCGAGATTTTTAAGACTGTAACTGCAATACCCTTTCTCACAGCTTAACAATGTTAGTGGCAAGAATAAAGACAACAGGAGAATTCAGCTGTACCTCACAGACTTTTCAGAGCAGAGATGCTGTAAGAACCAGTACATAACTGATTATGCAGTCTCCTCAGGTAGCATGTTTCTCCAATGATTCCAGGTAATCATATTAACCGCTTTAAACATTATGTAATGACATCATTCAAACACATTGCTCCCAAAGGTTTGATATTAGATCAGGGCATTACCATTCATCATACATTTATGACAAATCTAATAGTATGAAATGATTTGTTACACAACACAGCTTCTGTTTGCTCCCCTAACAGCAAATGTCTTCTCTTAGTGCAAGCATCTCATCTTGCCTGGAGCCAGGATGATATACAGTATCCCTTAATTTGATATCGTAATTAAGAGGACTTTACCCGAGGTCAAGAATGGGCTACTTCAGTAGCCTTTCAGAGCGTGATATATGGGTTGTATTTTTCAAATCTGTTTAAGGGCCCGAGGAACAGAAGCCTTTTTAAAAGTTAATAGAATTTAGGCATTGATATTGCGTATTCTAAAAACCAATATTGGCTGCTTTAAAAAAAAAAACCAACAAAAAAACCCCACACCAACAAACCCTGACATACAGCCCACGCATGCTTCAATACCCAGAGCATGAAACATGGGTGTACTGTTAGGAGGCTGCGTAAGCCCTGCAAAGCCATGTTTTGCAGGTGCCTGTTCAGAAGATGAACTGAGTTGAAATTACAATCACAGAAGAATCCAGACTGCCAAAGAGAACGTAAGATGCCGAAGATCCACTAAAACACAGTTCTCGTGTCTGGCCCTGCCCTAGAGAGAGCCTCACTTCTGTAGGTTTGGTGGAACTCAGAACTGCTGCAAGCAAACACTAAGTGCCAAATATTCTATCTAGTACATCTACTCCTCAGGTGTACAGCACAATGTTCCAGCCAAAGGTACAAACCAACACCATCTCCAGAGAAATTACAGCATGGACAACTCTCACACCTCTCAAAGCCAGGGAACGCAATTGTTCAAAACCATATTCTTATGTAAACACTAAGTAGATAAACACCCGTCCTAAAAAATTCTTTTGTCCTAGAGGGAAATACTTTACTACCCACCTGCTATGCCCATACACCACACCCCCTTCTGCCTCCATTCCTGCATCAGAAGTAAATGTTCACTCACACTTAGAGAGAAGAAAAAGGTGAAAACAGAAACTACACCTGCCCGCATCACTCCTCCGTTTCCAGTGTTGCTTTTCAAACTATGTCGTTATTGGTTCTTTTGTCTAATTCCATGCTTGTTGGAGTAGTGAGTTAGGTTTGGTTTTTTCCTATTGTTCATTTTTCCTTTGTTGACTTCTTTCTCCTTGGCCCTTCTTCTCAGGAATCTCCATCTAAACTACTTTACAGTGCCTCTTACGACTACTGGTTACTTATTATGAGTTCTGTATTCTTCTTTCGTGCATCACTCATGCTTATAAAATGTGATGTGTGTATTCAAGTCAAAGAGAGGCAGGGACATGAAAGAACCTGTATAGCCATTTGACCATATGCTTCATTAATTTTCTCGGAAGCAACCTCCTCCCTCTTGTTTTTATTTGAACTGTTGCCTTCTTGAGGACAGAGGCTTCTCCTCTGTGTTTTGTGGCATGCTCAGGGCTATTCAGAAATGTCACCTCACAAAAGAAAGGAAAAAAAAAAAGAAAAAGCCCACTAAAATTCAGATTATGACACTTTTTGAAAGCTGCAAGGAAATGATGATACTTTACCTCAAACTGTCAGATGCATCTTCCAAAATCCTTCACTGCTATGTAATGTATTACCATAGCAACTTGTCCCTCCACTGATATAGAACTCCCTATGGGCAGGCTGTACTTTGTCAGTGCTGCTGCTGCTCTGATGATGCGAGGAACACTGAGCAGTTAAACAGCAAATCATTAAAGCAATGCTTCCCCAGCGACCACGCTGAATCACAGAAGGAATGGATACCAAAGTTATGGCAGGGGAAAGGGAGAACAGAGCAAGGGGAGCTTGCAGCACTTGGTGTAGGAGGAAAATAAATGTTATGAAAAACAATAAACAAAGCAGGAAAACAACATCTAACACTTGATTCCCTTAAGGAAAGAGGAACACAGCCTCATTGTGTTGTGGAGCCACTGATACTCTTCATTCACCCGTCTCCTGCCCCCAGTTTTGCTCTAGGTAATACAAATCTTGACTAATATTTATCTGTGCTATGACAGCTGTCACCTAAATGGCCAGCCACCATATCTGTGACTGCGAGCATCCGGCTACATATTTTGCTAGGCATGAAAAGAAGATCAGGATAAAGATCTCATTCTTCCTCTTTTGCCTTTAATATTTCCTAATCTTCCATCTTCTTATCTATGCACATAAAAACATACATCAGCTGATGTCAGCATCCTGCCCCACTAACCACAAATCAATTCTCCCTCGAGACAGAAGCCCTATTTCTCATGCAGTACAATCACACACTCTTCACAGACTTGGCATGCATGTTGCCTCAGTATGCCCTGTCCAACAGGCAGAGAATTGAGACTCAGAAGCATTACACCACTTCTCCCACAGTACACAAGGCATCAGTGGCAAAGGCGGGGGGGAGATATCCAGTTTTCTAAAGCCCCACTGTTTCCCTTGTAAAGTAATAGCTGAGGTCATACAGCCTGGAAAATAAAAAATTCCTATTAAGGGGACTTTAGATGTCTGCTGACTATGTGATATGGACATGTTTGACATGTTTTGTCTCGTTTCTACATCACTACAGAACCCAAGGCTCGTTCTCCAAGAGGTTTTATTTTTAATAGCTAGGAAAGGTTACCCTGTGCTCAGGAGGATGCACAGTTCTAGGCAGGTACACAGTTCCAAAAATATGCACCATTCATCTGGAACAGGTAGCTCCGTATGCATCACAGTAAGAGTCAGGATAAGCTTTTTCACTCTCCTAAGCTGCAGGTAACTCCTCCCACACTCCCTGTGTGCTTGACACAGAAATAAAGCATGTCAAGGGGTTATCTCCACTGTCACGTGGTTAGACTTAAATATATGCAGCAAAGCTGCTGCAGCTATTGATGACTATAACTCAACATCTAACGAATACTGGACATGGTAGTGGTGGCATGTGCTGCTGCATGTATGTTGCATGAAAGCCAATTTGTGCCCTCAATTGCTCCTGACCTACTAGAGAAAACAAACGTGACTTAAAACGTTGCAAGGAAAAACACTGTCTAGTGTCCATAGTTACATGTGTAAGCCGGGATGCTAAGATCAGAGGAAATGCTGTTTCATTAACACCATGAGGGCCTTTCTCTTTTATAATTAAGTGTTCAGACAGTTCTTTGTCCCTGTAAAAGGTTGATGTGGGTTTAATACAGTGCAGATTACTTCAGCAGTGGTGGTTCTGCTCTCCAAGTTCAGATTTGCCTCATCCCCATTTGCTTGCTTTCATTCTTACAAAGCAGCAGCTTGCTTTGCAGAAAACGACTCATTTCCCCCTCTTTTGCTTAGAAATTAAAATCTACCTAAGCTGAGTGCAGAACACTTCAAGGAAGAAATTCAGCACACAAAGCAGAAGCAGCAGAGGAAAGCAAATGTCGCTCTTATGTTCAAAAAGGACAAGCAGGAGGACCCAGGGAGCTACAGGCAGGGCAGCCTCACCTCAGCACCTAAGAAGATGCTAGAGCAAATAATCCTAGAGAACACTTCAGGGCATGCAAAGGACAAGGACATCAACAGTACAGATTCACCAGGGGAAGTCATGCCCGACCACCCTGAAAACCTTATATGATGAAAGACTAACTTGGTAGGCAAGTGGAGGACTGTTGTGGCTATTGTCTGCCTTAACCTCAGGAACTCTTTCAACACCATCTCCCCATCAGATCCTCATAGAGAGGCTGTTGAAATATGGGCTGAACGTGCAAACTGTGAGGTGGATTTAAAATCAGCTGAACATTCATATCCAAGGAGTGGTCATCAGAGGCACTAAGTCTACTTGGGAGGCCCTTAACTCGTGGTGAACCCCAGGATTCAATACTGGATCCAATCCTGTTTAACAACTTCATTGATGATCTGGATATTGGGGCAGAACGTACACTCAAGCTTGTTTGCTGAGGACACAGAACAGAGGAGTAGCTGATACACCAGTGGGTCATGCTCCCATCCAGAGGGACAGGCTGGACAAATGGGCCAACAGGAACCTCATGAAGTTAAAAACTCCATCCTTGGATATAATCAAAAGTCATCTGGACATGGTCCTAGACAACTGCATGTCAGTAGCCCTGACCAAGCAGGGGTCAAGATCTCAAGAGGTCTCTTCCAAGCTCAATGATTCTGTGACAAGCCAAGCTATATAGACATTTCAGAATTCCATTTCTCACCTCTTGAGAGCTCCCCCATCCCT
The DNA here is from genome assembly GCF_000710305.1 of Buceros rhinoceros silvestris. Taxonomy (NCBI): domain Eukaryota; kingdom Metazoa; phylum Chordata; class Aves; order Bucerotiformes; family Bucerotidae; genus Buceros; species Buceros rhinoceros. The sequence continues at coordinate 2,430 of NW_010428351.1, read as the reverse complement.
AGTTTTACCAAGGTCTGAGGCTCCATGCTGGTTTAGTTGCCAATGTAATAACATTTTTTGTACCTCACTTCATATCAGCCTGTACTGGTCCTTCATGGAAGCTAATCTGCTTCAAATTTATAAATGGTCTTTGTTACAAATCCTGTCAGCTTTAGGTTCTTTTCCTTTTGCTCTTTCACCCCGCACTAAGCACAGAATGTCATGATATTAAGTCGCTTTTTCTATGAAATATCCACTAAGCAATTAATATTGAACTTCTTCAAATGCTGAGCCCTGTGCAACTGACATTTTGCTTGTTTTACCAATTCCCATGTTGTGGAAAGGCAGCTCATGTGTCAAAGGAGTCAAGGGACATATAAATCCATTTGCTTTGATATCTGGAAAGACAAAGCAGTCTTAAAATATTATGAGCTTCAATTAAAATACAGCTGAGGGCAACCAGCTAAAGCATGACTGTGAGTAGCAGCACTGAACGCTGACAAACAGGAATGGAGCGTTGGAATTCAGAGCAACTGCTGTAACTAAAACTCCAAGGCCTATTCTGTTCAGAGCCATTCATTAAGTTCAGCCAGTTACTGCTGTCTGTCTTACGCAGCAGTCAGAAACTCCTTCTTTGTTTATGGGCTGGTTTTATGTTAAAGAATTTAACGGTACCTGACAGAGAACACTCCTGCCCAGAAAGGCCAGTCTGTACACAGCATATATTGAACACGGCGTAGGCACATACCAACACGAATACACACCAGAGGCACCTTAGGCAGGAACCTGGACTTCCAAGTCGGAACCTTTTTCAGCCAAAGACACTGCTGCCAGCTATTACATGACCTGCACCTGGCCAGTCACATTCCCCTCCCCTATTGCACGCAGCCACAGAGAGGAGTTGGGTTCTGACCTATTTCACAACTGATGTTTGTCAGTGTTCTTCAGGCTGTGGGCGGTAAGGTTCATGGATCAGAGACCTGCATAGATGGATTGAAATATTTTTACTATAGCTATGACCATCAAGCAATCCTCATGCTTCAGAAAGAAAAAAATATTTTGTCCATGTATGTTTGTTGAAAAGTCCAGCTTCAGGATATATATACACTGGTGGTTTTAGACTGAAATAATTTGGGAAGAAAAAAAAAGGTGGCCTAGAACCTCAGAAGAGTGCTACATTGCCCAAAGGATGACACAACTACATCTCATCCTGAACATAAAGCCATCCACACACAGTAGCGTGTGCCAAAAGTGTCCAAGTGAAAAGCAACAGAAGCTTGTTCTGTTTCAACTGCACATTTTACCTAATGATACATGAAAACATGTCACCTTACGTACATCTCGTGTAACAGACAATTATTATCTTGACTGTAATCCACAGGGGACAGAATCCATTTCCTGCATTCACTGAGGTCATCACTGTGATTCCAGTCCTTATTAACAGAAAATACGCTACTCTGTCAGGATGGGTAAATGGAGGTAAAACACTGATCTACAAGGACAACTTTGGAAGAGTTGAAATCCCTCTGCTGAGCCCTAGCCCTAGTTCTAACCTTTCTTCCTTGTACTCATGTTCTGTTTCATTACTATCATATTCATGTTTTATTCATTTCTGTTGTAAGTCTCACGTCAATATTTTTCCCATGGAAGATGAACAAGAAGTTCAAGGCAGTGGACAAGCAGCAACCTGACCAGAAAACACCCTTTGTGGCAAGCTGCACCCTACACCATAACGTACAGGTTATTGCCTTCAGTGGGCAAAGCTTGGTGAAGAAAAGGCTAAGTATGAACAAGGGACTATATTTGGTCAGAGCAAAACATGTCTTGAAAAATCAGAAACATGCATTTAGCAAAAAAAGCAGGCAAGAAAAACAGTCACAATAAACAACTGTGACTATTGGAAGCACGTTACCCTGAAGGAAAAAGAAAGGAGGGTAAAACACTGTTGTTTAAGAGACTTCATTCCAAAACTTCTGAAGATTTTTCTTCCCCTCTAAGAACAGAGGGACAGAAGGCACAGCAGCTTATCTTACACAGTGCTGCTCTGAACACTAGACTACTCGAGATTTGGAATCCTCAACCAGCAGTGGCAAGGTCTGTGTATTGCCCCAGTTCATTGTCATTATTTTTAAAAACAAAGTATTATGACTTTAAAGAGTAAAAAAGCCATTCCAAAACATCCTGCTGCCCATCAGCTTGGGTACTCTCCTGGCTAAGGTGCAGCACCAGGTTCATAGCCAACAATGACGCAGGGAGAGCTGGGAATTGCAACCAGACCGTCCCTCACAGCTGCTCCACACATAAATGTCTCTCCCTCCTTTGTGTATTGAACCACAGAACTAGAGGATGCGTCATCTTGTCAGACTGTGGATAACACCAAATCCCTTTGCCTGCAAAGAAGGAACATCAGTGTACCCCAAGCCTTTTTTAAAGAAGCTGCAACTCTCTGAA
>NW_010428350.1:26442-26903 GCF_000710305.1 Buceros rhinoceros silvestris | reverse complement strand
TCTTCTACTCTGAAATAATTCTGCAGCCTGCAGTTCCTCCCTCATGCTTTGAAATGTGGCACAGTTGGAGCTGTGCTGTCAGTGGGGATTACATACCGCAGGAGAGTAGTTATATACAAGAACCCCGTCAGTGTTTAAACCCACTCAGTGGAGGCTCATGGGGTGAGTGGGTGGAAGAGAACACAAGGAAGAGCTGTGATGTTTCAGCTCTGGGCTGGGTCCTTTCTCAGACAGGGAAGCACAGCTCGAGATTCTGCCTTCTGACCACAGAAAAGGGAGTATCTCTGGAAACCCACAGCGGAAATAGATTTCTTAGCACCTCTAGGAAAGCTGTAAGTGGGGCCGAAAAGTAGATTTTAATGAAGGAAAGAACAGTCAGTATGTTTTCTGCCTGCACATAGAGTGAGTTACAACCCAGGGACTCAAAAGGATCAGAACAAGTTAATGCAAGTAACTTCTAC
>NW_010428350.1:25089-26335 GCF_000710305.1 Buceros rhinoceros silvestris | reverse complement strand
TCCCTACTGTTGCCTGCAGAGCTATTTCTCCCTGTTTTCAGGGCATAATAACTCCTGCATGCTGCCACCACTTGCTACCAAATCAGAATGTGTCAAAAATCTTTGTGAGAGGCTTTCACTTCCTGCAAGGAGAATCATGCACTGTTTTGTATTCAGGAGAGTTTCAGCATTTTCATCGTCCATCTGGCATTAGAAATGAGGCTAATAAGGAGGAATTACTTTTGAAGCCACTTACTCAAGTGTAGGTCTCCTAGCTCTTGCAGAATTTTTTTATTGTTATACTTTTTAAACCTATGGTTAGCATTATATGTATTTCAGATAATATGGTAATTGAGCTGATATTATTGGCCAAACTATTTTAACGAAGTGCTGGATGGCTCCTCAGTATACAAATACCACAATGACATTGAACTCTGGAAGGAGAAAACACCCATATGGGAGCTGTATATTGTAGCACGCAACAAAGCTTTGAATTATCTGGTGTTACATGAGCCAAGCTGACTCTTTAAGTAAACGGGTATAGATAAACCATTAAAGATTTATCTTCAGTAATTGATTAAATTCTAACCTGCAGCACTCAACAGAATTCTCTTTGCCAGAGATTTGGGATCCACAGTGGGACCTGTTCCCACTCTCACACCCCACCAAAGAGAATTGTCCTTCTGTAGCAATCTGCCAGCAGGGAGTGAGGGAGTGGTGGGGGGGGGAGGCGTGTCTAGATGCAGTGGCTAGAACAGCTGTAGTCCTGTGCTAGAACCGTCCCAATACTGTCCTCAGTCCATGCAACAGGCTGTTAAGCAGACTTCAGTAGACTGGAGGCGAATGCGAAGATTTGACTCTCTCCTTACATATAATGGAAATTCCATTTAAATGTCTTAAGCATAGATTTAAGCATAAAACTTCGTATTCACAAGCCTGTTTAGGTTGACTTTGGTGGTTGAACCTGATTTCACAGAGTGAGGCAAATGGAGCTATATAATTGGCATTAGCCTTGTTAATGGCTCACCTTCTCCAAAGTCTTTACTGTCAGCCTGTTTTTCTTCCAGGTTAACAGTGAGTACTAACTCTCCAAAAAGATCAAAATGGTGCTATTAAGCTAGCATTGGAGGTACAAAGAAGGCAGGAAAATGTCAAGGAAAAAAATCCAGGGTTTCAAAGCAGGCTGGTACAACAGCTGGCATTCCAGAAAGTCTTGCAGTTTTATTCAAGTGGTACAAGCAATCCTCTTTATTCTCAGAGACACATG
>NW_010428350.1:22678-24975 GCF_000710305.1 Buceros rhinoceros silvestris | reverse complement strand
TCTTTCATTCAAACTCAAGACTTCAGGAACCTAAAAAGGGGTTAAAGAATGGAAGTAGTCTGCTAACTTTATTTTGCATCTTATAAAAAATATTAAAGACCAAAATATTTCAAAACGGGCTAAAGGTATCAATTTCAGAAACCAAAACCAGATGTCTGACTTTCAGAATGAACATGCAGTATTTCCTGTACCGCAGCTTTTCAAAACACCCCAAATCATTAGTCACTGATGACTAACATAATCTTTGGAGTTCATGGAAGGGATAAATATGTTCCTGTCAATGAGTGGGAAACTCAGACTAAGATTCATTAATCAACACTGCCTTTTGCTCAGGGAAAATGGCAGCACTTCTAAATTTTATCTTAGTTTTCATAATTTGGGTTATTTATTTGGCTGACTCATTAACCCTGGGGAAAGGTTGTTAATCAGTGCATGACTGCTATGTATGCCACAAAGCCATAGTTCAGATTTGCTCCTTTATGGGAATGCCTGATTTGAAATAAACTCTGTATCTTAGATTTAGCTGTAGCCTTCTTATTCCGATCCTTGTTTTCCTGAAAAGCATGGCTTATGTAAACAGCCACCATCTTTTCTCTGTCTTTCCAAAAATCTTTGCTTTCCTCTGCCAATCTCCCAAAAAATTGATCAGTAAAGTAGTGACCTCAGTCTTTAGTTGTTGTAAGGTTCATGATAGCAGGTGCCTGGGTCAAGAGACACCACATTACTGTAGCCCTCTTGAGAGAAAGACTTGCAGTCCTTACTAAACCCGTGTGTAAGAAGGGGTCTGTGAGTGAATGCATGACAGCAGGACACAGGTTCTCCTCCTGCACACCTTTGTGGCCACTACAGAAGAGCTTTTAGATATTCAGTTACAGATATCCAGAGGAATTACTTGCATTTTTTTCCATTTAGACTGTTAATTTATTTCTATCTTTTGTTTTGATGTAAATAGTTCTTCTATATCACATTGTGCAGCTACAGAACAGGACAGATATTGCAGGTGTGAAGGAGACCTAAGAGGAGGCACTTTGCTGACTTTATCCAAGACTTAGGATTTTTCAGTATAAACTACTGTTAGAAAGTTATCTTAGTTATAAGCCTGAAAAGCAGGCTTTGTACACAGGGCTGGACAAAGGTTAGCTGAGTGCCCCAACTTGGCAATTCCTTAACTAAAGCTGCTTGTCTACACTTAGCCTGCATCCTGCATACTAAACTACACCAGTTATTCTATCACCCAATGACCCTTTTCCAGCGAAGAAGAGGGAAAGGAGAGGAGACCCGTGGGTTGAAATAAAACACATTTAATGAAACAGCCACACTAATATTAATACCAATGCCAATATAAAGCATAAAAAATGGTACTCAGCCCAGAGAATGTATGGCAGTCACAATACATAGGAAAGCAGTTCTCAGGAGCAGAATGATCAGTGAGCTCCTCCAGGGATGGCAACCCTTGAGAGGAGAAGGAGGAGCAGGAGAAGATGCTGTCCAGCGTGGGATACACCTGTGAGCCAGCTTGGTTGGTCAGCTGTGTGGCTTTTGCTCCTCTCAGCTTCTGGCTGACTCAGAACTGCTAACGGTCTGCATACCATGGTTGGCCTATAATTCTATCCCAACAAAACCAGGACACTGTTTAAAAGAAATCTGGAAAAGCTCAAGCTAGAAATCCCTGGGTTTTATAGTGGCTGGCTTTTAGAAGAAGGCCCACATGTCGAAATGTCCTTTCAAAACTGGATGTAAATTCACAGCTTCAACTGTATCTTAGCGCAGTGAACCTTGGTTGGAAAGTGAAAGATAAAGCAATGCACTAATGTCAATTTGGAAATGCAATCCAAATCCAACAAGCCAGGTGCTTTTAGGTCAAGGGACAGAACCTTGTGCCACTACCACATAACCTCCCAGGCTCCGTCAGAGGTCACAGACCAAACAGAAGGGTCCATTCATTTAATTTTATCTACTAATGCATCCAAGGTGCATGGAAGAAAGGAGTGTGTTTGCAGTACAGATACCTGGAAGTGGTAAATGCTTTTATGTAGAGATACTACATTTTCTTTAAGACTTAAGAAAAAAACCAAATCCAAACCCCATATGCTGTCTCCTCCACTTTCTCTCTTCCTCCTCTTCCTTCCTTCCTAAAGACTTTCACAATGGTTTATGTTAAAGCTCTCTTCTCTTCTCTTCTCTTCTCTTCTCTTCTCTTCTCTTCTCTTCTCTTCTCTTCTCTTCTCTTCTCTTCTCCTCTCCTCTCCTCTCCTCTCCTCTCCTCTCCTCTCCTCTCCTCTCCTCTTCTCTTCTCT
>NW_010428350.1:11843-22520 GCF_000710305.1 Buceros rhinoceros silvestris | reverse complement strand
TCTTCTCTTCTCTTCTCTTCTCTTCTCTTCTCTTCTCTTCTCTTCTCTTCTCTTCTCTTCTCTTCTCTTCTCTTCTCTTCTCTTCTCTACAATATTCTTCTCTCCCTTAGTATTAATTTGTGCTTAATTTTATCCTGCTTAGCTTGACTGACAGATCTCAGGGTGTGTGTCACCTGGCCTCCCTTTGCTCCTCGTCCACAGCTCATTGCTTTGCTCATGGACATTCCTCTTCACTCCCTGCAGCCATGGGCCTGTTAATTTGCCACTCCTTTACATCTCTGCCTCCTTGCAGTCCTTATTGTTTGCTCTGTCCTCCATTCCTCCTTATTCGTCTGTGGTTTTGCCCACTTATAGAATCACAGAATGATTGAATGATGGAATCATAGAATCATGGAATGGTTTGGGTTGAAAGGGATCTTAAGGATCATCTGTTTCTACCCCCACTGCAATGGGCAGGGACACATTCCACTAGTTCGGGATGCTCAAAGCCCCATCCAACCTGGCCTTGAACACTTTCAGGAAGAGGGCATCCACAGCTTCTTGGGGCTAACATCTCCAATGTCTCACCACTCTCACAGTATCTAACTTCTTTCAGTTTAAAATGATTGCCCTTAGTCCTAGCCCTGATAAAGAGTCCCTCCCTGTTTTTCCTGTAGGACCCCTTTAAGTAGAATAAGGCTGCTACAATGTCTCCATGGAGCCTTTCCTTCTCCAGGCTAAACAACCTCAGCTCTCTCAGCCCATCCTCATACGGCAGGGGCTTCAGCCCCGTGGTCATCTTGATGGCCCTCCCCTGGACTCCCTTGAGCATGTCCCTTTTCAGCTCTCTCAGCCCATCCTCATACGGCAGGTGCTTCAGCCCCGTGATCATCTTGATGGCCCTCCTCTGGACTCACTTGAGCATGTCCATGTCTTTCTTATGCTTGACACGCCGGAGCTGAACACAGTACCCCATGTGAAACGTCACGAGAGTGGAGCAGAAGGGAGAATCACCTCCCTCGACCTGCTAGCCACCCTTCTCTTGATTCAGCCCAGGACGCGACTGGCTTTCTGGGCTGCAAGTACATGCTGCTGACTCATATCCAGTTTTTAATCCACCAATACTTTCAAGTTCTTCTCTGCAGGGCTGCTCCCCATCCACTCACCACCCAGCCTGTATTTGTGCTTGGGATTGCCTTGAATCAGGCACAGGACCTTGCACATGGCCTTGTGGAATTTTGTGAAGAACATGGGACCACCTCTCAAGCCTGCCAGGTAATCTCTTCCTTCCTTCTGTCTTGTTTCCCATCAGTGGCTGAGGTTCTCATGCGCTCCTGACCTCTCTCCAGCTTTCCTCCCTTTTTCTAGTCAGCAAGTTCTCCTTATCTCCCCATGGAGAAGCCCAGACCCAACCTTTAGGATTTTTCACTTACATTTGCTTTATGTGACAAGGTTTCAGTAGCAGAAGAGCTGCAGGGGGGCTTTCACGAGGAGAGGCCAGGGCTGCTCTGGCCAGACACACTGCAGGGCACAACTGAGACCCTCAGCCAAGCTGGTGGCATCTTGAGGAAGAAGTACTTAAGAGAAGGCAAAAATGCCACAAAGGCAAAGAAGGAAAGGAAAAAAGAACTGTGAGGAACAACACTCCAGACACCAAAGTCAGTGAAGGAGACAGAGGAGATGCTTCAGACACTGGAGCAGAGATTCCCCTACAGGTCATGGAGAAGACCATGGCTGTTGTCCCCCAGTAGCCCAAGGAGTTCTACAGTGGAGCAGTTATCCACCCTGCAGTCCATGGAGGACCCCACACCACAAAGTCCAGATAGCCTGAAAGAAGCTGGAGCAGCCTGTGGAGAACCCACACCAGAGCAGACTTTTGGCAGGAGCTGTGGCCCATCGAGAGGACATCGAGAAGGAAGTTTTCTGGCAGAAGCTGCAGTCCATGGGGACCCACACTGGAACAGTCTTAAGGACTGTACGCGGTGGAGATGATTCATGTTGGAGCAATTCATTAAAGACTTCATCCCGTGGAAGGAATCCCACACTGCAGCAGGGGAACAGTGTACAGAGGAAGTTGCAGCAGAGAGGAACCGTCATGGACAAACCAGCACCTCCATTCCCCGCATGTGTCAGGTGAAATGAGCTAGAGGAGCTGGGAGTGAAGGAGGGAAGCTGAGCCTGAGAAGAAGGGATAGAGTGAGAGGAAAGTGTTTTACTCTTGTCTTTGCCTCTCACCATCCTACTCTATTTGTAATTAGCAATAAAAATATATAATTTTCACCAAGTTGAGTCTGTTTAGCCTGTGACAGTATCTGGCAAGAAAATTCCCTGCCTTATCTAGACCCATGAGCATTTCTATCTCGTTTTCTCACTGTCCTGGTTTGAGCTAGAACAGAGTTAGCTCTGTTCAATAACTTCAATTTTCAGCTCAGTGTCTTCTAAGTAACTGCACTTTCTGAAGTTAACAATGTATTGTTGCAGACAGTGTCTGCTTCTAGCAGTGATAACACTCGATGTTTACAGTTACTACCAGGGATTGGTGTGCAGAAAGGCTCTTGCTTATACTTTCTGCTGTGAAGACCAAGGTCACTGATAAATCTTGCACATTGGGGGTGCAATAAGGTAGAGGCAACACCTGTAGGGAGGAGTAGACAGGTGACCCTAAACTGACCAACAAGGTATTCCATTCCATATACGTCATATTTGGTATAAAGCCAAGGAATCACAAGGGTCAAACTCTCTTCTTCAGTGGCCAGTGGCCAAAGAGGACTCTGTCTGTTCCGTCCTCAATCCCAATCCGTGCATTCCCGAGTCTAGTTCCAGAATCCAGCTCCTGAATCTGGTTCCCATCTGCTGCTGTGTCTAGTCTGGGACTTCCCCAGAACTCGCCCACAGCATCAGTGGTGATGATGATATGACTGCCATCAGGAGGAGGTTGGGTTCAGTATTGGTATTGTATATAGATACAATGTATATACAATTGTATATATATAATGTTATTATTTTCATGAAAGCAGTTTTAGTTTTCTTTTCCAATCCATAAGTCTCTCTCCCTTATTCCCTTTCTCTTCCCCTTTGGAAAGGGAGAGGGGTTAATAGAGAGCATCTGTCATTCGTCTAGTGGCTGTCCCAGCCCTAACCCATGGCACTCACCTTGTCCTGTTAGTGAGGGGGAGTAAGAGAGTGGCTGGGTGTGACCCCAACAGCCAGCCCAGGTCAAACCCACACACTCTTCACTGGGCATCTTCCCTTGCCCAGTTCCTTTAACTGGACTGGTAGCCCTGTTTTGTTTAATTCACCACAGCTGTTCACCACACTTTCTTCAACACTCTTCTCTGCTTTGTCCTCAGCACTTTCTAGTACTTCACTGCTTGACTGCTAATTTACCTGTTGGCTGTGAGTCCCCATCACTGTCCCATTCTGACATGGCACTGCAACTCTGACCACATGGGTATGTCCATGCTCAGCATCTCCCTCCCTGTTAGTTCGCTGCCCTAGCACATGAAGGAACCAGCTGCCTTCTGAAATCTGGTTTGAACTTCACCTTGGCATCTACTCTCCCTTCATTGACATGACAAACTTCCTCTACACCATCCCCACTCACTATAATCCCATGATCACACCTATTAGTTAGTTTCCTTCTGCTCTCCCAGGGTAGTGGCTGTCTCATTGTGCCCTTAGACACAGCCAAGCACAGAGGAAAAGTCATCACAGCAGGTTCACCTGGCCACTATGTTGACATCTATGAGCAATCCTGCTTGATGCTGACTGCTCTGTCTGGAAAATTACTCTGGTCATGTCCAGGCTGGCTTACCTTCTGCTTTTCCCACACCACTCATATATGCAGGAGTTCTTCAGCATTAGTTAGGCAAAAGACCTAGCTTCACCTCAGCCTCCTGGGCAAAGAGCGACCATAGCATATCCACACTAGAAATAAGACCAGTAATTCTCCGAGGCAAAGAGCAACTTTTTTGTTCATCCCTGAGAAGAAGCTTGCTGCTTTCAACTCCTGTCTAGTGATTACTACAAAAACGTTAGCTTGGCTAGTCCTTTCAGGCCAATGCAGGGCTTAAATAAGGCAATGCATCATGACCAATCTATTCTGGAATGAAAGAGTGCATAAACTAACTTCCCTGCTGGGAAGACAGAGGACTCCTCATAGCATCTTTCCAGGCAAAATGATGTTGACACCAGAAAAAGTGGCAACTGAGACTCTTTTTGGAGGAGGGTTGGTGCAGTGGAGGAGAATTGGGAAATGAGCCTTGTTTGGAAAAGACATCACTTGAGATTTCTCCTAGCCCACAGGTGATGAAAACTTTCTGCTACAGTCCTCTGTATTTTATTTGGCAGTTGCCAAGCCCTTGACCTGTGAGTCTTTTCCATATCTCTTGGTCATATGACTAACTTCCACCAAATTAGGCAGCTTGAATGTCTGTCCTTAGGCTGCAGTTTCCATGTAAGCTTCGTGAAGCCGTTTTCAATTTAGCCTTGGCAACACTGACTTGTCAGCAAACCTTGCCAGTGGCTCAGAACTCATTTTCGGATATTCCCTCACGACCTTCTGCTTAGTTTATCAGCTGGTTCGGTTGGACTTCAACCTTCCCACATGGCTTCTAGGTAGGTATAATGGGTTAAGATTGCAGGGCGGGGCGGGGGGGACTAAGCCCCACCCGCTTTCTTTCTCTTGCCCCAAGCACAGGAAGAGAGCTTTTTCATGATCTTTGTGGGGGAAGGGGTGGACCAACCCTCATCTCAGGTCCTCAGCTTCTCATTGGAGCTGAGACATGTCAATCAAGCACCTCTGTGTATAAGCTACAAAAAGCCGTTGGGCTGTGGCTTCCCCCCGCGCATGCATGTTTCATTTCTGCCCAGGATGAACAGAGAGAGATCACATCAGAGAGAGAGAGCGCAGTACCTCCACCTGGCAGTAAAAGAATCTTTCGTGTTTAAGCGTGTTGCTATCATTCTAGCAGAAATTAGAACTGTGAAAAATATGCTACTCTCTCTGGGAAACTTAGCAGCCGAAACCCAGCTGCAACACTATTGTGTGGGAAACTGTATCTCTAGCTAGCTCCTGTTTGATTAACACTAACCAATCAGAAACTGCGAGTGAACTAACTCCTGTATCCAATCATAGTGCCTTAAGCGATGCATACTGTCAGTGTGACAAGGAACATGTCCAATCCCTATGTAACCTGGTACGTGAGCAAGAATCCACTGTCTATAAATAGAGAAGTATTATAAACAATAAACGGGTCTCACTGCACACCACATTGGCATTCGGGTGATTCTTCCCGCTCCAGCTCGCGAGCTTGCCACTACAAAGCGAGTCTTTCATTTTGCTGGGGGTGGGGAGTGGGGGGTGGAGAGAGAAGAGGCTGAGCTGTCTACTATGAGGGTGAGACAGAAAGACTGTGAAAGTTTGCCTGAACTGTTCACTTTATGAACTGATCTCTATGAGGTTAAAGACACTGCATCTCCCATTTGGGGCTTATCCCACCCATCCCCTCCGGATGAATCATATGGCCGGGCTTTATTCGTTAAACTGTGAGGAGAATGGGAGGAATGTATATTTATATGTATATACTTACTAATATATTTATTAAGATCTTCCTCTCTCTTTTTCTATCCATTCAGTCCTGTTTAAATTTATAAAATGATTGATTTATGGTTCGAATTGCTTTGAGCATTGAACAGATTTTGTTCCACCCCTTTAATTAAAAGCCTGCTTTACTGGTTTCCTTTTCCTTGCCTAGCAAGCCTATTATGTGTTATCACTCGAACCATTTTCAGATCTTTTTTATTTAGCACTCGGGGTAGTTAACATTTCCCAGAGGCCATAGAAGTCACAGACAAAAGGCCCTTGTACTTTTGGGTGTATCCATGACTTCAGGATCCTTTCTATTTTTAAACTGTGACAATAGATCTGCCCCTTTGTAGTCTTACTGATTTGTTATCTTCCCGGAGAAATCCTCACAGCTGTCACTGTGTGCATCAGTGAAACACTGAAGCTTGTCTCCACAGTCAGTAATAACTTGTCAGGAAGTCTTGTGGTTGTGGCAGTTTATCCAGGTTGTCTATGGTGTGCAGTGGATGGTTCTGGCTAAATTTCTATAGTACCTTGAAGGTTTTGGGAGACATACATTAGCAGGTACACCTCTTGCTGATCAGAACTATGTCTCTGTACCAAAAAAATGCTGGGGAAGCACTTTTTGTTCTCCTACATTATCTAAAATCTCACTCAGACTTCAGGCCTTACAAATTATTTTTATTTGCCTCCTTGTCCTAAGAGTAATAAATTCTGTGAAACAGAGGGAAAGCCCATCTACAGCCTCCAAAGATAATCCTTTCCCTCTCAAACCCTTTTCTATTTGCAGAACTATGAAGCCTGAACTGGAGTCTTGAAGCACATAAACTTACAAAGGCAGACCTGTTCTTTCAACCTGACATTTCTCATTGAAACAGATCTATCCTTAAATGACAATGAGACTGAAAAGCTTCAGATTGGATTCTAGCCAAGAATTTTTCGAAAGCATTTTATGCTGAAGCAGCAGATAACTTATTTAGCCTCTCACTTATGACCTAACATGTCCACTGACAATTGTGCTCCCATTCAAAAAGATCACCAAGTGCCGACTCTGCACAACTACTTTTGAGACTGAAGCTGAAGCATCCTTAAGGAATTGTTGGATACACTACATGTCAGTGCAGTGGCAAGCAGAATTTACTGGAGCTCTGGCTGCAATTGAAGTACGAAATAACTGTAAATTTTCCTTGGTCTCAAATCATGGTACATCGCCTGCTGAAAACAAACCTCCTCCAAAGCAGAATTTAAGCACAAGGAAAACACGGAAGAGCACAGAAGAAGGGAGAAATGTTTGAAATAAGCTTCATGAGGAAGAGTAATCGTGGTAATGGTTTTGAGGTGTACATTATTTAACAAGGTGCTTGGCCTGGTTTATAATATTGTCCATTTGCGTTCAGGGATTGGATTGTAGGAAACCTGTCCATGACTTAAGTGTGGGATGTTATTTTTCCAGTAGTGGAGACAGAAAATGTACAACTACTTAATAATACAAAACCCATTATGATTTTTGTTGCCTTTAATAATGCATCTTCCTGCAGGGCTGACATGAGTAAACAGACAGCATAGATGGTTCTGTCTAGGGCAAGATTCTGCAAGATTCTGCAATGAAAACATCTGGCTATGGGTGTATGCAGATGAAATGGTGGTCACCCCTGCTTCTGCACCAGAGATGATCTCCTCCTTACCAGAACCAATTGACACGACCATTTGCTTTTAGTCCCCAGTTACTAACTGTACTGACCTAAACTAGGAAATTCATCAGGAAGTGGAAAATGTGTACTGTTCCCATTAAGCCCTTTGCTAGGAGAAAAGCAATTTTTAAAAGCTCAAGGTTATGCATAACCTTGAGCAAGACTTGTCTCCTAAATACAGACAGAACTGGTTTTTTTATTTGTTTGATTTTAAATGTCTGAAGTTAAATAAAGAGTTGGGCAGATATAGAAAGGAGGTAAAAGTGTAACAGCTTAAAAATTAGACTACTGTAACTAAATTGTATTTAATACTTTCCAAAGCAACTTTCATTCTCTTCTTGTCCTTCACTTTTGCTTGATTTCCTTGGTGAATTAAGTGGTAGAAGGGATGGTCAATATATAGTATTTTCTTGTGAGGTTGTTTCTTTTTTCCTATTTTCTCTTTATTCTTTACAGAATGAAGCACTTTCTGACTTACAAGAAAATTGGGAGCCATTTTCTTGTCTGTGAAGTGTTAAGCTGGTGTGATTTCCACCTCTTGCCTGAGCTCAGAAAAAAAAATTCATTTCTGATGCGCTAGCCAGCCATCCTTCCTCTTAGAAGGGGCAATTATTCATTGCAACGTTTTGAAGGCATTGCTGGAATCCTGACTCCTATTACTTTCCCACCAAACCTGCAAAATTCCAAGGATGGTCTGACTCTGTGGACCATATCTTATTTTAATCTTGCTGAGTCCTAAAAAATTGAAATACCTTCAAAATGTTGCCTAGGACAAAAACGGCATACTAGAGAGTGACACTGAGTGGACCAGTAGGCTTCAAGGTAGAGGCAACATATTTGTCCATTTTATTGTTACATCGTTAGATGTAAGAATCCAGAAGCCTCCTATTTCCCTCCTTCTGTAGTTCAGGAGTTTCCAAATTATGTATGTGCCCTACTAGTGGAATGAAAACCATTTCACAGTAGTATTCTGCACCAATGGACTGCAGTCTTTTCCTTCATGCTGGCTTATTATTATCTTAGAAAAGCTTGGAAACCTTTGAACAGATCAAAGTGGTCTCTTCAGACAGGCTGAATGAAAGAGCAGTCATTCTTCCTTCCCCTCATCAAGCTGAGAGATGGATGCACAGAAGAAGTAGTAGAGCCAGCAAGACAGAGGAGATCTGTGGAAACACTGAGATTTTGATTTGGGTGTGCCTCAACTGCAGATTTACTGTTTCTTTCCTTGGGAGAGATTATCTTTTCCCTGTTGGGTAAATGGCAACCAGAGAACTTTAAATGCAAGCTCCCAAGCATAACAGCTGTGTTGTCTCTGCAAAAAGAAAAAAAACAAAACAAAACCCAACCCGAACAGTGCAGATCTCCCCTTGCTTGAGCTAAGGGCAAAGACTTCTTGCTCCCTGCCTTCACTGCCAAGTCTCTAGAGCCCACAAAGTTTCAGGGAAGGCTCAAACTCTGCAGGACCTTACATTGCAAATATGTTCATGGGATGACTGGACTTTGTCCTTAATTACCTCTCACTTGTCCCTGTGTTTTCAGATAATATTTTTCTTAAAGAAAAAGGAGAAACACTACACAGTAGCAGATGATGGGAAAGGTGGAGGAACCAGGTAAAGATTTATGATAAGGTTCTGTGGCAATAAAGAGTAGTACTACCCAAACACTTACAGTGTTAATATCTATAAGCAAATTACCTTGAGATGTGTAAGACTGCCTTTGGATAATTATCCCACAAAAATGTTGGCTTCAAGACATAAAAACATCTGAATCCTTTCCAGTCCTCAGAGCCTCTCTCTAAAGTTGAGTGTCTCATATGCTCCAAGGGAACTTCATGATAATTATGTGTGTAAGTAGCTCCTGATTTGAGGAAGGCTGTGAGAATCACCCATGCGACACAAACCCAGTTATTGCATGGGGTGGCTCAGTCTGTAGCCTTGTGTCACTCAGCACAAAAGGTCTCACACAGAATCCCTGTAACCCTTTGCACACAGTCACCATCAGATGTCCCAGTCCACTCCATTTTCAGCTGTTCCACTTCAAGATATGGTTCCCCATGGCTGCAGGTGCAGCCTATTCTTACCATGCTCAAGCCCAGCCAACTGATGCAGCTTATCATAACATAGCTCTTTTCATAATGGACTATGGGTATTTCTTCAGAGCCAGACGGCTGTTTGTTGCGCCTGGTGCAGTAGCAACATGCTAGTCTCATAATCAGGTATAATTACAAGCTGGATGTATGAATTCTTGAGGGTTTTATGGAAGTAAATGAGTATTCTTGAGCTTTCTTTTCTCCCTCTGCCTCTCTCCTGATTCCTAAATCAACAGCATGCTTCACCTCAAAGGCTGCTGTCGCATCTTGAAACATTTGCCTTCCAGTACATGAGCAGAAACTTTTCTGCTATTGATCACTGATCTGACAACCTTTAGCATATCACCAGAATGTTCCCATTTTTTTTTCTGCCACAAGAAAGTTGATCCTAAATTTATAAATCTTGTGGTGGTCTTTCCTGACTACATGTCCAATTCCATGTGGATGAATTATCGTGTTAGTATACTTACCAGGCAGAATGATTTCCATTCAGATATTTCCAAGACAAATTATGAATACCATTGTGCAAAACGCTATAGGGGAACCTTGCAGAGAAATGCAATGCTCAAGAGGGAAGTCCAAAGAGGCTCAGGAAAAACCTAAAAAGGAGTCTGTCAAAGGCTACAGGTATCTCCAGCCAAGCTGGCGATGACAGCATGGGCTATATGTGTCTTCACATGGAAGAAAGGATGTGTCACTTCAGCCCACAAGACAATAGGTGATATAGATCTCTGCTTACCGTGGAGAGTATTAATTGAAACTCGGGGATAATGCTCCCGCATTACTGAGACTATTATAGTAAGGTAACCGATGTAATGAAAGTAGCTATTTTTATTTTAAAGTTGTGTTTTAAAACACACTATTAAGAAACCCAAAGCAAATTTGTTTTTAGAAATGGAGAACCACCTAGCAAATCAAAAATGTAATGAGAAGATGCAACTGAAATTATATAATCAGGGGAATTCAGAAAGAAATAAAAATTTTAGGAGAAAAGTAGAAGGGCAAAATACACATTAATCTCCCTACAGTGCAGTGATTCACCCTATAGTAAGGGAAATTCCAGTGAGACCTGATCATAGTAAACGTGAAGCTAAAATTAGATGCTTGCAAAAGCAAATCAGGATGCAAGAATCAAACATAGTTGTAACATATGCAGGGAGAGATGGAAAACTTGATTGGGAGATGTCAGAGATAATTTCTGTAGTCTAACAGGCTTAAGTTGTTCACTGAAATTACTTTAATCCCACAAGGGCTATTGTCAACCTACAAAATACAGTTCCATATGATTGCTAAAGCAATCCTGTCTTGGAAATCTACACAGAAGCAACTGC
>NW_010428350.1:4416-11423 GCF_000710305.1 Buceros rhinoceros silvestris | reverse complement strand
CTGCTGAAGGCCCTTTTGAAACAGAAGAGTGTCTTGGAGGATGTGCTGGATGCTAGATTCCCAGAAGTAAAGAATAGGCCTCCCACACCAAGATTAGTTCAACTGAATTCACATGTTTGTTGTTAGCTTGGCAGATGCTTGTTTAGCCTCGTAGAGTAGAGACTACACACCTTCCCTGCATCTTCACAGTTGAATACTAAAACCATGCTCCCCTAGTCTTCCTTCTTAGGTTGTATTTCCTACACCTTTTTATCCTCACGCACTTTCTCTCATTTCTTTTCCTCAAGTATGATACTTAACCAGTATTACCAGCAATATCAACACTTACTGGTCATACCATTTTTAGGCACTGTGAAGTTAGGTTTACTGGGTTTTTTTTTTCATCAGCATAACATGGTATCTCCGCCCTCAAAATAAAATGCCTATCTGTAGCTGTAGTCCCTTTCCCGGGCCCCATATGACTGTGCTGTTGATCGCAATGCATCAATTCCTCTTTCAGGACTACGAGCTCTCCTCACTGACTGAGGTACTTGAATGGTACTCACTTCCTTCACTGCATGCAGCCAAATCACTAATTTGCTTTACAGACAGTTCGACAGGCTCATCAGGGCTCCTTAGGGGAGACCCAGCCGGAACACAAACAGGCAGGATCAACACTCCTGTATCAATCACTTGTGTGGACCTGTTCTCCCTCCCTTCTTCCCTCCCTACTTCTCTTGTTGTTTGATGTAATCAAAGAAACTTTGTCGACCAAAAAGGGATATGTATTCAGTCACTCAGGAGATTCCTAAATTACAATACTGCTGATACTGTGCCTGCACCTTTATTTGCAACTATTCATTCCAGCTCACGAGTGCTGTCCAAGGCGTCCTCTTGTCTACATGACCCTGGTGAAACATACTATACACTGCATGACTGATTGCACTCCACCTGCTCTCTCAGTTGAAACCTGAACAGGAATTCTGGTATTCTGTTTTGTGAAACAAATGCTTTAAAGGGGAGAATTAGATATCTGATTATGCCTTATCTATTAAATCATACCCTTCTTAGATAATACAACTCTTTTAAGAACTGACACTTGAAATTTCAGCATAGAAATGGTAGTGATCAGTGAAGAATAAGTGAATGTTAACTGTACCTGGCAGTATAAATAGTGTACATGGCACAGTCTGTGTAGAGGAACATTTCTCTATCACAATATATATACATGGGGAGAAAATTCCAAATCTTACATATATGTGAAGGCGATACGCTGGAATTGGAAGAGAAATGAACCTCCTTCTTTGCCTGCATAATCTTAACGAATAAAATCTGTCTGCTGAAAGACAGATTTTGTCCCAAGGGAAAAAAAAAAAATAAAGGCAAATACTGGAAATCAGCAAAGCTCCATCACAGGTTGTTTTCGGTCAGCAGTGGATGGCCAGTATCCAAGTCAGAGTGGCTGCTTTCTCCCTGTTTAGAGGAACCAGAGCCAGAACTGATCATGTACAGAAAACTGCTTGGAGTAGCAGGTGGACCATGAATTACACATTGTCCAGTGTTTTTACACCAGTATTGTGTCTTGTAAGACATGCAGAGGGTTGAAGGTATGTATGGGACAACGCAGCAGCAGCTCAGGTGTGAGCAGGGAGAATACATACAGCTGCATCCACTTGGCTAACACGGTTTCTATGCTAGTCAGGTTCATACACAAGCCTTACTGCAACCTGTTGGAAAAAGAAATCAAGAACCTGAAGAGCCAAGAGACAAGCATGCCTTGTGCAAAACGTGCCTTGGCTCATCACAGTGAATCGGTAGCATTCTGCCAAGTTTCATTGTGGTATCATTTCACGTTGCACCCCTGTTTCATATCAAAGTTGCAACTCAGATTAAAAGAAGAAATCCCCTAGGAAAGGACATCACGTACTGCATTCTAATAGCCTGGTGCCTACCTGCTTAAAAAACCCCAACACATGCAATTTAGTAGTAGCACATGCTGGTAAAAGTGATTACTTAGTCAAGAGACAACTGACTGGATGTTATGTCAGATATTTCACAAGTATTTGCAAAGACAAAGGTTATGAACTGCTTTGTCTACTAAAATCATAGCAGGGAGAGCAAGGTTAGAAACTGGGAAATACTTTCTAACAATAAGACCAACAAAGCAAGGCTAAGTTGTCAAAAGTCTTCACAACTCACCTGTCAGAAGTTTACACAATTCAGATAGCATTGAACATATCTCGTGGTAGATCAAATGATCTTTCATAGTCCTACCACATCCTGCTAGCAAATGGCTAGGGAAAGGGGGAGGAAAGGAGCTTCTGAGGCTAGCATTACTGGCTATGCACATGAACGGGATTTAATAATTAGTACCACTTATCAAACTCTGCTTCATGATAAGCCATCGAGCTGCATGACATGGCATGCACTGGCTACACTAAACATACCTGTCATCAGCTTCAGCCATTCCATTGCTGTAGCAGCAGATGTTCTTTAGTCAGTTTCTCCTGTTGATTGGCCTGTCACCTATGCAGCTGTATCCATAGGGGATGCTATATCTTATCTCCTCCTGTAAAGGACATCTAAGTATTTGTTTTTAAATGAGAGGATTAATAGACTACATCTCTCAAGCCAGAGTTTACTTGTGGTAAAAATGGCATTCAGAAGATTGGTTCCCAGTGGTTCCTGAGCAAGAATGAAGATATCCATCAGTCAATAGGATATTCATGCAGAGCCTGCAATGTAAGAATGACAGTGTTTCATCTTGTGATTAAAAAAAAAGGAAGAAAGACAAGCTCTACTTGAACCTCCTTTGAGCAGGGCAGCTGTCCTGAATGATCTGCAAGGGTCCCTTCCAACCTCATCCATTCTGCAATTACTATCATAAGATGCTGTGCATCATCTCTTTATTATTAAAAGACTTTTGTGGTCATTAGGAGGAGAATGGAAGTTTATGTGGCTGGAAATACCACAAAGTCAATCAGAAATGTCAGTGGTGCCTCCCCAAGGTCCATTCCCAAAATATCGTGACTGACAATGCTAGAACAGCACTTGTATAAAATTCTGTTGTTATTACAACACTTGAAGCACAGTCGCATTGTCGAAGCATTTCTCTAAACCTCATGATATAAAAGCTTGTAAAATAAATCTAGATATTTTTACATGAATGGCAACTTGTGTGTTGCACCTCCAGGAACTGAAACTTTAAATTAAATGCATGCTTACTTTGCAAAAGCTGGTGATGAGAAATGTTTTATACTCTTGATGCAAAGGTTCAGTGCAGGCTAAAGCAATACAATGCAAGCTTGTAACATACATGCATTTGAGGGGTACAGGAGTGTGTGCAGATATACACAAAGGAAACCTGATCACGTAAAAGAAAAAAGTGTAAAAAAGGATATGTCAAAATCCAGGATTTTTTATATATATCTTTGTACATGTATACTTATATAAACGTATGTACAGTGTGTATGTTCTGAAGTGATCATTTTTGTGCTGCTAATGCTGAAATCTTGTAGATAGTTTCCACAAGAATAGGTTACTCAAATAATTAGTGCACGGTACATTTATCCAGAAGACAAAACCTGACAAATGGTTGGGTTCTTTCGTTTTAGGCTGCAAGATATTTCGGGCCCATCTCTGAGATCTTTGGTATTAATACAGTATTTTGCTTGCTGCCTGCTATTTGAACCTGAATGAAGAAATCTAAGTGACCCTAGTGCTGACTGAAGTTTTATGACTGAGAAACACTGAGTGTGAGAAGTGGTGATTAGAAATTATCTGAGTTTTCAATTGCAGCTAATAGGTAAGTATTTGTACTCAGAGTGGCAGTAATTGCTGAGGACCTTGTGGGAGCTAATATCAGAGAAGAGGAAAGGTGAAGCATGAAAAATCAGCCGGCAGTTCACTGACAAAGTTTAGTCACCTAGATCAGCCTATTCACACATCATGTAAAAGGCAATGTTGCTCTTGAGCAGTTTGAGAAAGTTGTTCTTCCCAGGACAATTCACCCATTTTAGATTTTCTTCAGTTAATCTAAATTTTCATGAATAATTTTGATTTCTCTGCTTGACAATTAATCCCAGAATTACAGAAACGTGTAGATGAAAAGGCACATCCACAGGTGTCTAGAACAACCTCTTCCTTAAAGCAGGGCTTTCTTCAGCCTGGTCTTGAAAATCTCCAAAGATTCACAATGAACAGCCTCTCCAGGAAACTTCAGAAGTTTAATTATCCTCTGGCTTCACTTTTTGTAGGTGACTCCCTTTTCCAGGCTGAACTATTCCAGTTCCCTCAGCTTCTCCCTACAAGACATGGTATCCAGACCTCTACCATTCTGGTGGCCTCTGCTGGACTTGATCAAGTTTATTAGTATATTTCTGATATTGATATACCCACAAGTGGATGCCTGATGCCAGACTCATGCTAACAGGTACCTTTTAAAGAGGAACAATCACAGAATGGTAGGAGTTGGAAAGGACTTTTGGGGATCACCTAGTCCAACCACCCCTGCTAAAACAGGTTAACCTAGAGCAGGTTGCCTGATGCCAGACTCATGCTAACAGGTACCTTTTAAAGAGGAACAATCACAGAATGGTAGGAGTTGGAAAGGACTTTTGGGGATCACCTAGTCCAACCACCCCTGCTAAAACAGGTTCACCTAGAGCAGGTTGCACACGAACGTGTCCCGGCAGGGTCTGAATACCTCCAGAGAAGAAGACTTCACAATTTGTCTGGACAGCCTGTTCCAGTGCTCCATCACTCTCAGAGTAGTTTTTCCTGATGTTGAACTGAGGTGGAACTTTCTGTGTTCTGGTTTGTGTCCATTGCCTCTTGTCCTCTTGCTGGGCACTGCTGAAAAGATTCTTGCCCCATCCTCTCGACACCCACCCTTTAAATATTTATAATGATAAATGATAAATATATTATAAATATAAATGACACTTAGATTTATATTTATATTGATAGATCCCCTCTCAGCCTTCTCTTCTCCAGGCTAAGCAGACCCAGGTCTCTCAGTCTCTCCTCATACAGAGATGTTTCAATCCCCTAATCATCTTTGTAGCCCTCCACTGGATTCTATCCAGTAGTTCCCTGTACCTCTTGAACTGGGGAGCCAAGAACTGGACATAGCACTCCAGATGTGGCCTCACCAGGGCAGAGTAGAGGGGCAGGAAAACTTCCCTCAACCTGCTGGTCACACTCCACTTAATCCTGGCACCCCAGTATACCATTGGCTTTCTTGACCACATTGCTACCTCATGGTCAACCTGTTGTTCAACAGGACTCAAAGGTCCTTCTCCACCCAGCTGCTTTCCAGCAGGTCAACCCCCAACCTGCACTGGTGCATGGGGTTATTCCTGCCCACGTGCAGGACCCTACATCTGCCCTTGTTGAACTTCATTCAGTTCCTCTCTGCCCAACTCTCCAGCCTGTCCAGGTCTCACTGAATGGCAGCACAGTGTGATGGTGCATCAGCCACTCCTCCCTGTTTTGTATCATGCAAACTTGCTGAGGGTACACTCTGACCCTTTATCCAAGTCACTGATGAATATGTCCAACAAGATTGGATCCAGTACCATCCCTAGGAAACACCATGAGCTGCACCCTGCTTGTAGGTCCACAGCGCAGGGAGCTGCTCTAGGTCTCTACCAAAATGGTGGGCACTCACCTAAGACTTAAAACCAATGTACCTATGGAGAAAGCCCATTAGAAGTCTGACATAGCCTTGAATCACTAGGATCCGCATTGAAAGAATACCTCAGTGCAGGCAGTAGGTTGCAGCCAGTGCCTAGACCCTTCTCCTGATGTAAGTATGTGCAAAAGGTGTGTGTGGGTTGATGATTTGTTACACTAGGTGGCCAAGTTACAAGAAATGGTCATAAGTCTACACCATCACAAGGGTTTTCATTTTTATGACAACAGGACATTCTTTGATGACTATAACCTATTAGGGAGGGATGGAATACACCTGTCTAAAAGAAGCAGGGGAATCTTCAGTAGCAGGCTGACCAGCTTAGTGAGATGGGCTTTAAACTGAAGTACTTGGGAGACAGGGTCCAAGACAGCGATGTTCATGCCATTGCATCTGCAAATGTTCCTTAGCTGTCTTCCAGAAGAGGCCAGAAGATGAGCCACCTGAAGGTTATGCATGACTATGGTGGATCCTCTTGCACCTCTCCAGGGAAACCCTGTTTGATTAAGTACCTGAAATGCCTATACACCAACACAGGTAGCATGGGAATAAACAGGAAGAACTAGAGGTCTGGGTGTGGTCACAGGGCAATGATCTCACTGCAGTTGCACAGACATGGTGGGATGGCTTGCGTGGCTGAAGTGCAGTCGTGGATGGCTATATACTTCACAGGGAAGACAGGCTAGCAAGGCGAGGTGGTGGAGTTTCTCTTTATGTGAGGGAGCAACTGGAATGTATTGAGCTCTGCCTAGCAAGGGGATGAAGAATGAGTTGAGAGCTTATGGGTAAGGATTAGGAGCTAATATGGATGACAGTATTGTGGGTGTTTACTACAGGCCACCTAATCAGGAAGAGGTAGTTGATGAGGACTTCTATAGACAGCTGAAAGTAGCCTTACAATCACAGGCCTTGGTTCTCATGGGAGATTTCAACCACTCTGACATTTGCTGGAAAGACAACACGGCTAGGCACACACAGTCCAGGAGGTTTCTGCAGAGCTCTGATGATGACTTTTTGACACAGGTGGTGGAGGAGCCACCAGCAAGGAGAGGTGTGCTGCTGGATCTTGAACGAATGAACAAAGAGGAACTAATTGGAGATGTGAAGGTTGAGAGCAGCCTTGGCTGCAGTGACCATGATGGTGGAGTTCAGGATCCTGCATGGAAGAAGGAGGGCAATAACTAGGAATAGCCTGGACTTCAGGAGATCTAACTTTGGTCTCTTCAAAGACCCACTTAGAGGAATCCCATGGATTAGGGCTCTAGAAGTTGGGGGGGGGGGGGGGGGGGGGGCAATAAAGGTGGTTAATATTCAAACACCACTTCTTCCAAAC
>NW_010428350.1:0-4290 GCF_000710305.1 Buceros rhinoceros silvestris | reverse complement strand
CCAAGCTCAAGATTGGTGCATCCCTATGAATGAAAAATCAAGTAGAGGAGACGGGAGACCTGCATGGATGAGCAAGGAGCTTCCAGAAAAACTCAAATCAAAGAAAGAAGTTTACAGTATGTGGAAGAAGGGACTGGCCACTTGGGAGGAATATAAGAATGTCAGAGTATGCAGGTATGCAACGAGGAAGGCTAAGGTTTTCTTGGAATTAAATCTGGCAAAAGAGGTAAAAGACAACATGAAGGACTTCTTCAAGTACATCAGTAACAAAAGGAAGACCTGGGAAAATGTGGGCCTGCTCCTGAGTGAGGCGGGTGCCCAGATAACAAAGGATATAGAGGAAGCAAAGTTACTGAATGCCTTGTTTACTTCAGTCTTTACTGCTAAGATCAGCCTCAGAAATCCCAGATCTTGGAGGTACAAGAGAAGCTCTGAAGAAAGGATGATTTTCTCTTGGTTGAGGAGGGTGGGGTTAGAGATTACTAGGCAAGCTGAACACCAACAAATCCTTGGTGGAGGATCCAAGGTGGATCCCGATGTGATGCACCAATGAGTGCTGAAGGAGCTGGCTGATGTTATTGCTAATCTGATAGTCTTCTGTGATGGCATGGCCAGCTGGGTAGATGCGGGGAGAGCAGTGGATGTTGTCTACTTCAACTTCAGCAAGGCTTTTGACACTGTCTCCCATAACATTCTCATAGGTAAGCCCAGGAAGTGTGTGTTAGATGAGTTAACAGCGAGGCGGGTATAGAACTGTTTGAATGACAGAGCTCTAAGGGTTGCGATTAGCAGTAGCTGTAGCAGTAGTGGTAGCGCCCTCCCATGTGAACTGTGGTGCTGCCCCCCGGCATGCCCTGTTTGCCCAACCTGGTCACAGAGCTCCTGGCTGCTTGTGCTCACCAGGGCTGTTTAAATCTCTCAAGGTTGCTCCTGGCATGCCCCCAGCCACATCAGCATCACAGCTTCGCACGCGAGAGCTGTCAGCTCCTGGTGAGTCTCCCTGCTCTTCCTCAAGTTTCTCTGGCTCTGGCCAGAGAAACTTCTCTCTCTGGCTCCCTGACCATCTCAATCTATCACTCAGTCACAGAACTTACTGTTGCCACTGCTTTGTTCTTCACAAGTTGAGAAGTCCCCCGATATACTGGCCTCTTAACACATTCCAAAATGTTGTTAAATCTCATCAGTGCCAGGGCACACTGGTGGTTCATGCTTTGCCTATTGTCCTCAAGAATTCACAAAGCATTTTCAATAGACCTGCTTTCTAGCTAGTTCATTACACCCCAACCTGTACTCCTGCAGGAAGTTAAAAGTCTGCTCCAGGTGCAGGATTTTGTGGTTTTTGAATTTTATTCCTACAGTCTGTTTAGGTTTCTTCTCATGACAGCCTTGTCCTCAGGCATACAGACTGCACTCCCAGTATGGTGTTATCCACAGACTTATTTCTGCCTGTCCAAGTTCTCCACAAAGACATTAAACAGGTGTGGGGAAAAGTGCTGAAGAACTTCATGCTGTCACCAGCTTTCAGACAGAACATGACCCATTAACCAGTACTCTTTCAGACCTAAAATCCAGATAATATTTCACCCATCCAGTAGTTCACCTATCCAGGCCACAATGTCTTAATGTGGGTAAGAATACTATGTCTAAGTATGCAACATTCACTGCATTCCTCACATTCACAAAACCAGTCACTTCATTACAGAAGACAATCAGGTTGGTTCACACTCATTTAGCTTTGCTAAGATATGTTTTTCTCCTTCATGTGTTCAGAAATTGCACGGGTGGTCTTGTTCCATGATTTTTTTCAGGGACAAAAGTGAGACTGTAGTTCCCTGAATTATCTTCCTCGCTGTTTTCAAAGATCGGTGAAATATTTACCATTCCCCAGTACAGGGGGACTCCCCTGGACACCATTATTTTGCAAAGGTAACAGAGAGGGAGTAGCCTTTCAATGGTTTCCAGAGGCTCTCTTAGCACCCTCAGTTGCAACCAGTCTAGTCCACAGTACAGGACAGACATAGCTCTGCGGCTCTGCAAAGGAACCAAAGAACTACTGGAAATACATGTTCTCAACTTTGCTGTTTGTAAACACTGCATTATGGACAATGTTCAACTCGAATAATCTTGTCATACATTTGCCTGCTTTATGCTTTACTACTGTTCATGAAAATACCGTTTTGTTGGGTTTCTAACCATTACATTGTTTATATCACTACCATTAATGTGCTCCTGCTGACCAGGAGCACCTAACTTTTCACTGTTACAAGTCCTAAGGAGACAAATTTCTTTTACCTGAAATGTTTGGGGGAGTTTCCTATCAAGGGGTCTCAGACAGATTTTCTTCTATGCATTGGTTTAGCTAGGAAATACATGCTTCCAGAAGCTGGAGGTTCAGTTGACCTATGTTGATGGTATGCTTTTGTTTGTGTGAAAACTGAGGGCTAACGCATGTAAAGACAGAAAGAATCCTCTAAATGCCATTTCTAGTTCTCCTTGAGTAATTCTCTGAATTTCTGTAGTTTGATCAAAATTCACTGACTGCAATGCTAATCAAAAGTTCCACTTTTCTCCTAACACCACATCATGCAGTTTAGACAAGGCACTCATATCTATTCAGTTACATCTAGTCACTGGCTAAAGCTTGTATTTCAGAAATATCACTTAGAGGCTAACACATTCCTTAATGGCATTGCCAAAGGCATTAGATCTGCTTTTAGGGTAATGTTAACTGCTGTTAGGCTAAGCATGAGCCTTGGCTTTCTGAGGGTCACAACACTCTTGTCGCGATGAGTACATTAAAGTAGATTAACAGTTTGAGTAGGCATGGCCAGATAATTTTGCTTCAGGTACCATCTTCTAAAAAACATCTATACTAAAAGAAAACCAAACCCCATAGACTCTGGCCTTAATGGTTTTTCCAATTTGCGCTGTACAGCTGTAGGAATACTAGGAACAAACAAACAAACAAACAAACAAATAAACCACAAAAACCCCCAAACCCCCCCAAAAGCAGGCATCCAGTTTATAATTTCATGCTCATTCTCATAGTTTCTTACTTTGCCTTCTGGCTACTTGAAGCCCAAGACTCTGGCCTTAATGGTTTTTCCAATTTGCACTGTACAGCTGTAGGAACACTAGGAACAAACAAACAAACAAACAAACAAACAAACAAACAAACAAACAAACAAACAAACAAACAAACAAACAAACAAACAAACAAACAAACAAACAAACAAACAAACAAACAAACAAACAAACAAACAAACAAATAAACCACAAAAACCCCCAAACCCCCCCAAAAGCAGGCATCCAGTTTATAATTTCATGCTCATTCTCATAGTTTCTTACTTTGCCTTCTGGCTACTTGAAGCCCAATTCTGAAGTCAGGAAGGATGCCCCATTACTTTCTAGAATATATCTCTGTAAGCAAAGTAATTTGTGGTTAAACAGAAGACAGACTTTAAGTATCTGACAGACAAGATGCATCCATTTAACCAAACAACCCTTGAAGTTAAACGGAGCAAATCTACAGTGCTGGCATATTTTCTATTAACATAGGCTTAGCTTCTGGGTAACACAGCTCCTAGAGTCAAGAACAAACCAACCCTGGGTACACAACGTAGTTTGTTGGCCAAGGAGGAAAACATCTTCTAGGGCCGTGCCATGTCAGGCAGCCCATCTCCCGTAGCATTCTTAGTCAAGGTGGAAGACCGTCTTGTGAGTCATTCTTCGCTGGCAGGGAGGAAAGAAAGAGGGGAAAAATGCAGGTATTTTAAAGCATTCAATTCAAAATATATGCATAATTGTGAAATGTCACTTACTCTGTTGTCTTGGAGTCTGCACAGGTGAATTTTTAAGTACTTGTTTTTGCAACCTTGGTATTCAGCCACTTGGTGTGAACTTAGCATGGGATTCCCAAGCTTTAAACATGCTTCTTGACATAAATCCTAACATCTTGTAACTTTCACGAAGCCAAAATCTTAATTTCATCAGTTGGAGTGTTTGAGTCACCAAATTGTGTGTCTTGCCACCAGTGCTCCCAACTCCTATTCAAGTTTACACATTCATTGATCAAAAAGACCCTGAAGTGCTTTTGAGGAAAACCTATATATACGGACTTGGAGCAATTAAGGGCCATAGCCTGCTGAAAACCAAATCCCCTTCGCTATCCTCACCCTGCTCATGAGTTTTAACTGATTTTTTCAACGCTGGGCATGCCAGGCACCCGGACATCCTACCTCGGGCCTCCAGCAAGGCCGGAGGCTGCCGGCGGGTGGCACAGGCACCACC
>NW_010428349.1:25836-30790 GCF_000710305.1 Buceros rhinoceros silvestris | reverse complement strand
TTTTTTGGTTGGTTTGGTTTTAACCTTAAGTACCGACCGCCTGTGCTTGTCACCAGCCCCGGGATTTGGGTGCTGCGTGGGACAGCGCATCGCCATGGCCCAGGGTAAGATCCAGGGACACCGAGGGGCCCAGAGCCGTAGCCCGGCGGGTGCAGAGGCGTCACAGCCCCTCACGCTGCTGGGTGACCCCTCTCGCCCCGGCCCACGCCACGACCATCGGTTGCCCATCTTTGTCGTGCCCCTGCCAGTCCCCCTGGGCTTCCCACTCGTGCCCCGCGTTGGGGACTGTGCTGACGGAGCTCAGCAGCAGTCATTTTTAACCCTAGATACGATGCGCCATCGCCAGTAGAGTCTCCAGAAGAACCACCAGCCGCTGAAAATGCAGCGTGGGTGCTGCAGAAAGGAAATGCAATAATGTGACACCCTGAGGTGAGTCCCAGGGGATCAGCCATGACGGTTTAACAGGCATGCAGTCTCGCCGTGTTCTTTTTAGCTTTTGCTTTAACATGAAGGGCAAAGAGCCCCTTATTTATGGAGACAAGATTCCTCTTTGTTGTTTCTCCGTCAGCAGCGACACTGTAAATGTTCCCCTCGCGGATTGAGCACCTCCTTAAAAGTCAGGCAGGTCACGACCCAAGGTGGGAGGGCTGGGTACGTCCCAGCGAAGAGGATGTTTGTATGTCTCACCACGGTTTTGGGAGTCTTTTCTCGCAGCGGTTCTTTGGGGTGTTCCAAGGAATAAGGTAATCAACCTGAAAGTGATCCTTGTGAACGCCAGTTACCCACAGAAGAGTCAACAGTTGACATCACAGCATCTTTGGTGCTGAGACACAGCCTGGCCCTGAAAAAACCGGATTACCCGCTATTTGCTCTCAGTCCTGTACCGTTAGCAGCATGTGGCTAACATTGTTAGCCATGATCCTAAACACAGAATGTTTAGAAAGTGAGTGTGGCTTAATTTTTATACGCTTGTTTACTATTAATTTTGGCAAAATATAAAATAAAAATAATAATTTTACATAATGCTTTCGCTACAAAATATTAGGTTAGGGTTACTTCAGTTTAAATTGCTATCAGTTGTATTTATGGTCTGTAAAGCCAAAAAGAATTTTGCTATCTCAACACCTCTGTCCTTGTTAACCAAAACTCGATATCGCTTTCAAAAATCTTTTTAAAATAACTACTTCATCCTCTCCACAGCATGCACCCGTGCCTCCTTCTCACCTGCGCAAAATGTGCCAACTTTGAATTCCTCTAATCCAAAACTAAGATCTGTGCCTGTCTTCTCAGCTGAATGGGTTGTTAGTTGCAGTTATTGGGTGGTGAATAATTGATGATTGTTCATGATAAAGAAATCTTTGTTCCTTTAGGGATGGTGGATTGACATGGTATTTTCTTATTTTGAAATGAATTATTTGGAAGGAGGGCAAGACTGTTTCAGAAACAGAATATTGTAGCCCAACTTAAAGTGGCAAAGACATGCAGTAGCTCAGAAAAATTCTGTGAGTCTTCTTGAGAAGGCTCTGCAGAGCAGAGCGGGAGCGACCCCTCAGCTACTATGTTCTTCACCTGGAAAGTCCTAAGATGTTGCTATACCTTTCCTGTATCTTGAGGTACAAGATACTGGTCAGAGGACATTGCACCAGCCATGTGGAGATGACGTAGGGCTTTACCTAACTATTGCCATAATAACTGTATGGCTGCCATGAAAAGATAATAATATCTTCAAACTAACTCATGGAAGAACAGCTGTCTTACAGCTGAACTTGAACACGAGAGGTGTTATGCTGACAAGCAAAGGAAAATACTGTCAACAGCTTGTGCTAATTGTGCATTTTCCTGTGCCTGAAGGTGCTCATTAATAACGGACCAGCTCAGTACTTGCAATCGTAACATCTCGTCACAACAAAATACTCCCCTCTCCAACACCCCAGTGGACACTATTTTACCTTTATTGATGTGTCGACCTCAGATTTTCTAAGTATTTCTAAGGTGACCATTGCAAGAAGATATTGGAAACACCCGCTGTCGTCCCAGAGCACATTAGTCTGTCTTGCCAGCCACATCTCATACTGCAAACAAACACAGCTGCTGCTTTTTTTTTTCTTCTTTTTTTCCCTTGGGACAATTTTCTCTTTTTCCTTGACCTGTAAAACTTGCATTCCTCTCTCCATACATCTAACTCTCATCAGAAACAACCCAGTGGCTGCGCCCAAAACCAGTCTACCCTAGTATTGTAATCTCAAATGTGTCATCTCCAAGACACTGAAGAAGCGAATCCCCACAAGCTGAGGGAGGAGGCAGAGAAATCCATGCCTCTGCAAAATAAGCGGGAGCTTATAGCTGTAACAGATGTGAGCTGAACACCCTGTAGGCATGAGCGCACCTTTGAGGAATACAGGGGGTGCTCAGGTGACCGCCTGCCACCTCTGAATTGCAGGCGTTCTTCAGCACTTAGCAGTGCCAACCGCACCAACTTACTCTGCTGATCCCAGTACTTACAGGGACCGTCAATCCACCCAGGGTGCCAGAGGCACTTTCTACACAGTCCAGTGTGCCTTTTGCAATGGCATTGATGGTCCTTACGCACTTTGAAGTTCCTGTGAGGGTACATTAGTTCAGACTGAGAGGAACTTCACGGTAACAGAGGCCATACAAGTATCATAGGAAGAGAGGTTGAACCTTCCCGTTCACAGGGAAGTGGTGGTGTCATTACAAAACTTCCCTATAACTAAGAAATGCTACATATCAGTGAATCAAAACAATTCAAGTATTTATTGTTTGCTGGGAAAACAACCGAAGTCAGTAATGTAAACTGGATTGAAATCTGACTTATCACAGTGTGGTTTAGATTTGTGTGTGGTCCTCCTTTCCTCCTTTCCTCCCCACCCAAATAATAACGCAATGACTTACTCTAAACCCGGCCAGCAGCAGTCCTGCAAACAATTGTGTGATTACGTGTGGGAGGGAGACTAAGTTGTAGTAAAAATAAAACAATGCAATAAATACTACTTCCAAAGACATGCTAGTAAGAGTAGTAGCAATATGTATGATAGATACATTTTTCTTCAGGGTTAAATCCTTGGCATAAATTGCCATGTATAATATATAATACATAATCACCAGTAAAAATATCCCTCCCAGTATTTTAGTATTTAGGAGATCCTGGGAACTCTTTTTATTTGAGCAGTACAACCACACACCGGTCACTCAAATGTCTGTGTCATTCCACTAGTCTTAGGGTTTAGAGCGTGTGAAACTTGCCCTGGCCCAAAAGGTGTGAGACCTGGCTGGCTTCCCGTTGGCAGTGAGAACACCCCACATATCACCAAGTGAACCTTCGGAAACACATGCAAATTGTTGGCTGGAAAACTGTGATTTAGCTTTTCCCAAATCGTCTGAATGAACCTCACCCATTGTTCCTGATAACAATTCTTTTTATTTACTCCCTGTACAAAATGAAAGAAGACTTTGATGACAAGCAACTGGTGGAGCAGGTTTTCCAGCCATGGCGGCGGGCATGCTTGAAATACAATGGACAAGCTTGTAGATTCATGTATCGATTCAGCATGCAAACACTCTTATTATTCTTTGCATAGCTGCTTGCATGAAGATATTCCATCTCTAAGTAAAACAGGAGAAGTGGATAATGAACTGTAAAATTCGATTCCCTGTTTTCCAGCTTGTTAATACCTCTAATGCATGAAAAACCCCTAAGAAATTGTAGCTGTTTTCTAGCTCTGAACAATTATTTTCAAAAATTAGATGGCCTCATAGGTGAAAACTATCTTCTCTGAGCAGATTTGGGAAGATGTAGTCCCTGACGGGTTTTTCTGTAAGCAACTCAGTACATAATAGGGAAAAATAGTTGTTGTCATAAAATACCTGACAGTGGCTGGTTTTGCCTAGGATAGGGCTATTTTCCACAGCCAAGACAGCCGGAGCAAACCAATCCATGGGATATTCCATATGATACTGACGTCACGCCCAGTACATGTAATGGAGGGATGGAGTTGCAGAGTTTTCAAACAGTGGCGTGGCGCTCCGTGGCTTGGCTCAGCACGGTGGCGGTAAGCAGCGTGTTGCGTGTCACTCACTTTATTGTTGTTACTACTATTGTTTTCTCTCTCTTTGCGTTGTTCAAGTGAACTCTCCTTATCGTAACCCAGGATTAGGAAAGGGGGGAGCAAGCAGCTGCGTGGAGTTTAGTTGCCAGCTGGGTATAAACCATGACAGCCCTTTTTTGTGCCCAACGTGGGGCCATCAAAGGTTGAGATAACACAGAGCTGATCTGAGTGCATTAAAACAATTTTGCTATACGCACTCTGTATGTTAGTTATGTAGTTCATGGTCATCAAGTTGGTCCATTTGCTCACGTGGTGGTGCTATGATACGATCATACCACTGGTTACGAGGTTAAGCTGGTATTTGTATGTGGCACTGCCGTTTATTAGTAACCTCACCCAATCTGTGGGTGAGACGGGGGAGGGGACTTTCTCAGCTTTTGAGAAATTTTAATTTCCTTGGGATGCCCAAACCAGTATGCCCATATGTCTCCTGAATGTGTCTCAGAACTTGTTTAGGTTTACACACAGTGTTTTTAAGAATCATCACGGCTTGGCTTCGCGAACGCAGATCTGGGAAGGGCTTTTCCCACGCTCACTGCAAGCGATGAGTGCACCCTTCGGGGCTGCGCGGTGGATTTTTTAGGTGAGGTGCAGCGTGTGCGGAACTGGCTCCACCCTTTACACCTGAGGTTCATCTGCCAGGGCCCAGCGAGCTTGGACGGTGACAGCGAAGTCCTCGGGTCGTAGGTTTGGTTAGAGTGTCCTTCTCTTAGATGGAGCCTTACAAGGTTCGGGCAGCCATCCTGGGAGAAGGACAACTCTGACTCCAAACCCGGGCAGATGGAGCTCGTTTAACCCTGTAAGGCATCCATCAGCTCCGCGCACGC
>NW_010428349.1:25206-25751 GCF_000710305.1 Buceros rhinoceros silvestris | reverse complement strand
GTGCCGTTTCAGCCATCAGCGCGCTTGCAGGAAGCGTGGGGAAAGCCCTTCCCAAATCTTCGTCTGTGAAGCCAAGCCATGATGATGATGATGATATATAGAACAGGTAAATTAGTGGATCTTGGCAAGATGTAGATGGTATAGAATAAGGGGTGGTTAATATCCTGGGTTTGGCTAGGACAGGGTTAATTTCCACAGCCAGGATAGCCAATGGGATATTCGATACCATACGAACATCATGCCCAGAACATATAAGGGGGGCTGCAGAGGGGGCGCCGTTTTCCAACAGCGGCGGTAAGCAGTGTGTTGTGTGTCACTCACTTTATTGTTGTTACTACTATTGTTTTCTCTCTCTTTGTGTTGTTCAAGTGAACTCTCCTTATCTTGATCCACGCGGCTTTACTTTCACCTTTCTTTTTTTCTTCTTCTCCTTCCAGGGGTAAGAAAGGGGTGAGCAAGCGGCTGCGTGGTGCTTAGTTGCCAGCTGGGTTCAAACTACGACCGACAAACATCCATATATTTATGATTTGGGTGGGGAGGGAAAG
>NW_010428349.1:21233-25103 GCF_000710305.1 Buceros rhinoceros silvestris | reverse complement strand
AAGAGGACCACACACAGATCTAAACCATACTTTCATAAGTCCAATTTCAATTCAGTTTACACAACTGACATTATTTTTGCTAGCAAACAATAAATACTGAAATTGTTTTGATTTACTGGTATGTACAGTTTCTTAGTTACAGAAAAGTTTTGTCACTTATAATGATACCACAACTTGTTGTGTTTAGAAGATTCTTTTCACAAAGTCCTTTCACGAAGATTCATGCAGGTAGTGCGAGCTTTAGTGATATAAGGCTATGCTCATGTACACATCTTTGTAAGAGCAAAGCCAAAACCAGTATACTACTTTTTAGGTAACTTTCCAGGAAAGCACAGTCACATTACCATTAAGTTCCACCAAAGCCCCTGGCAGTTTATTTCTCTTAAAGAAATGGATTCATGTGAATTTGAAAACAAATATTTTAGGTGCACATTTGGGGGAGGTTTTGGGGGGGTTTTTTTGTTGTTGTTGTTATTTTAGTTTTGAAAGTTTATCCACTCACTTTTATATTCCATAGATGCAAAAGGCCACTCAATAAACATTAAGCATTAGAAAATGTGGTTCCTCTGTCTTTTGTGCTTTAGTTTAGGAATATCACAAAGCCTTCAGCTACTATCCAAACGTATGGGTTCAGCCAGAATACACCCAACCTTACCGAATTGCTGGGCAATGCTTCCTAAAGGTCATACCGTCAGCACACTTGAAATCCTGAACCAAGAAAAGCTGCCAGCGGAAGATCTACATGACCCTGGAAGTCACATGCAGAAAAAATAAAAGAGAAACCCATGATTGTCTTCTCCCCCAGACATGAGTTAAACAATAGATTTGACAGTATATCCTGACAACTAACTGTATTCTTATGGACCAGGAGGGAAATGCCTGTCAGGCAGAGGGGACTATTATTACATGATCATAGATTATCATTTCCTAGTGCTTGGTGAGGTGGCTAATATTCCATCACTTGCTTCTTTTAACGATCTGTTACTGGCCACCACACTCTGAAGTGAAAAATAATTACAGAAAGGCACAGAGATATTAATCATTACAATGAAGCCATTGATGCAAAGCAAAATGCATATTTTCCATTTGAAGAAATAACAATTAAGTAAAAAATCACAGCACCTTCACTCTTCTATGTGTCCTTCAGCTAGTTTCTGTCTCAAAAATTTTGCCTTCAGACGGGGAAAGCCCTTCTAAGAAGTGTTCAGTTATGAGATAACCTATTGACCATTGAAAAGGGCTTTTAATGCTGTTACTGCAGTCTCATGCTTAGCATGCAGTTTTGACCTAAGTAAGTTCTCTTTAAGGCAAAATAGTATGCCCTTATGCCGCTTCCCTAGTTACATTTTAACACAGCAAATGGTCCACCTTCTCCTCCAGTTACTTCATGAACTCAAGATGAAACACAGACAAATCAACAGCAATGCGCTGTGGCTTTTGCTGTTAGTGGAGATACACCAAGAATAACTTCTATTTACGACAGACTTTCCCAGACCAAATACATCTACAACAATGTCATTGCAATTGCAGGAAGCATCATGACAGGCATTTTCTGCAAAAACATGCGCCATGCCATGAGGTTTGTAGCCTGCACGTGACAAAGCTTTTCACTCAGCACCAGTTTGCGAAGGGCTGTACTTTCACTCCATTGCTCGTTATGCAAAAGCCGCTGTACCTGCAGCCTGCCCTGCAATGGCATAGCAGACCTCAACCTGCGGACCGCCCATGCGAAGATGGAGAAACACCCAGCTGGCTCCTAAGCCCCAGCAGTCAGGGCTGCGTCTCCCTCATCTGCAGCACCACACCAGGTCCTCCCTACCTCTCCATAACCTCTCTCACAAAGTAGGGCTTCTCTGGAGCGGGGCAGCTGCACCTGGCACAGGGTGGCGGGGCAAGTGCTCAGGCACCAGGGATGGGCGGGGTGGCACAGCTCAGGGATGTGCCAGCCACAGCCTGGTTGCACAGCCACTACACTGTTCTGTGGGAAACTCCTTTCCCTTCTCCCAGCCCTCCAAGCTCACAACAGATACTTGGGATACTGCTTTCGAAGAAAAGAAATCTGAGAGATCTAAATGGCCTTAATTTGGATCGGGCATTGCTTCTCAGCAGCACAGGAGATGGTCTTCTCATTTTTCTCTGTCCTATAGCAGGGACAGCCTCTGACTGTCAGAGCTCCTGAAGCCGCGAACAAGAGACTGCACAGGAAATAAAACAGAGACCACAGCTGGACTCTCAATGTTGTTGCTAGCCCAAACATCACCAGCCCGTTCATGGTCAGCAGTCAGCACGCAGGGGAAGGTACCACAGAGGTAATTTATTGCCCTTCTCTCATGCAGAAGGCAGAGCTGCAGAGCTGAACACAAAAGATCCCACACGGATTGAACAGCTTGACCTGGGCCACAATAAGGACAGAGCACAAGATGGTTTACAGCACGTCCCCAGAAACTG
The DNA here is from genome assembly GCF_000710305.1 of Buceros rhinoceros silvestris. Classification (NCBI taxonomy): domain Eukaryota; kingdom Metazoa; phylum Chordata; class Aves; order Bucerotiformes; family Bucerotidae; genus Buceros; species Buceros rhinoceros. Next base: position 22,655 of record NW_010428349.1, on the reverse strand, counting down.
CTCTCGCCTTGGAGCCTCTTGCAGCATATAGCAAGATGCTCTTACCTGACTCCTCTTCAAGCTTTGTTTCCTGCTTGCAGACTTCAGGAGGGAATAGGGCTGGCTGACCACCTCCTCACAGAGTACGGCCAGCTTGCTTCCTCGCTCACTGGCCTTTGCTGGTGCCACAGCAGCTCCACCAAAGTTATTCTTCATTTGCAGCAGTGTAAGAAAAGAAATGGCTTATATTCTTTGCAGCTCAATGTGCTTAAAGTCTTTTATAGATTTGCTGTGGAGGTATCTAAAGCCAGAATTTAAAACAGGAATCAGATCAGTCCTAAAATAAAGGCTAGTCGGTGCATAGGTACATTTTATATTATTGAGCCAGCATCATGTTGATCAGTATATAAAATCGTATCTTTTTATTTACATGTGTTGTTACTCCTAGTATTGACTGGCAAGGACTGAATATTGTGATAATACTATTTGCTCTCCTATTTATATATGTTCTCTATTTTTCCCTTCGATGTAAGAATTGCAGGCAGATGACAGCTGACATATTATTATTCAGTACAGAGATTAGATATTAAATCTCATCATGGTGGAAAAGGAAGGTGCGTGTAAGGAAGATAAATTATAATCTTGTGACAGAAGCGTGTATCTTAGATTCAGAAAAATGTGGTGCTGTTCCTACCTTTGCTACATTTGCCATGCAACCATGCAGACGTTCTTTGTTAGTAGTACAAACAAAATATTTTCTAATTGTAGAGCAGTCTTGTGAGGTACAGGCAATTGCTGGGCATTTAGGTGCTCTGAGCATTTCAGATGCTTTGAAAGGGTGATGGGGAGCAGATAAACTCAGTGTAGGACTATCAATCAGGAGATCATTCCTGAGCAACTTCAGATGCTGCAACAATGACTAACAGGAAATAACTTGGGGAAACGCAGGATTTGATTACATAATTCGGAAGTTATTTCAGTTTTCAGAGCAGACAACCAGGCGGCACAATACGGTGCAGTTCCCATGCAGAGATCCCATGCAGAGATCCCATGCAAGAGCCAGACCTGCTCCCCTGCAAATCAAAGTGGTAGAGCTGCCCATGCCTAAGCTGGCGAGTTCAGGTGAAGGCTACTGGCTAAGTTACCCTTCTGGAGTCCAAACTACCACCTGAGAATGGCACCTGGATGGGCTGCAGTGACATATCAACTCTTTGGTGCTAGCTACAGCATCTCCAGCGTTGCTCGGCAGAGTGTCACATAGATGTACATCAGGAGTAGTTTGCACATGGGAGGAGCTTCCTTGGAGCTTCCCGTGGAGAAGCATGGGAACACAACACCTACAAGAGGAGCTCTAAATGGAAGAATGATCAGTGGCAGGAGAGATCAGGTTTTAGAAGCCTCTTTAAAATAAATAAATAAATAAATAAATAAATATAAAGCATC
>NW_010428349.1:5745-21027 GCF_000710305.1 Buceros rhinoceros silvestris | reverse complement strand
TTTCCTGCCCTGCCTGTGGGTAACCTCTGACCTTTCATATCATCTCTCTTTCATCCTCAGCCTTGTTGCCTGTGACTTAGTGTTCCCTATCTTCTCTTGCTGGATCTCCCTCCACAAGGTACCTTCCCTCCTCTTCCTCCTCTTCCCTCTCTTTGCAAGTGCTAGAGAACTCCCTTCACTGCACTTCTATCACAGGACACAGCCCCTTAGATTAGAAAATCCTGCTTCTGTGCCCAAGTGCAGCATACGGAGTCTATGGCTGATGCCGCCTTTGAATATTTAGTTCTAAATTGCAGCAGATTTGTAACATCAGAGATCAGCTGGAACAGGGAAGAAAGGAAAGAAGGAGGAAGGGAGAGAGAGAGAGGAAGGAAGGACGGACGGACAGATGGACAGCTACGCATAGACAAGGTGCAGGCAGAGTTTAAGCTCTCTGCCTGTCCCCCCAGGTTAGCTGGACACAAGGTAGCTCTGAGCAGGAACCTGCCTAGGTGCCCTGGAGCAACCATTCTCCTGTGTGCTGTTGCAGTCAGCTCTGAGCATAGCACTGAAGAGCTCACGTCTGCCTGCATGGGTCTGCCTGAACACATCCCGAGTCTCCCCTTGCGCTGCGCAAAGTGCTGCAGAACAAAGTGATACGCGTGGCCTTTCCTGTTTACTCCTCTGGGTGTGGTACATCAACTGCTCCTGGCCCTCGTATCAGAAAAATAACTAGAGTTGGGCCACAGGATGTGTGGTTGCTCTCTGTGCTCGGTCAGTTAGATGTTTTACAAATAGTTCCTAATACAACACTCCCATTCTGCTCGTGCCGATAGTGCAATCCCCCCTGTCCGAGTGCAAAAACACTGCAGCGAAACTCAGGATTGGTCTGTCCTAAAAAAGCACAGCTGGAGACCAAAGGTTTCACAGAAGATTGCTGTTCTAAATTAAAACTCCTGGGGACGTCTGGTAGTTTCACTTTAACCATTAAACGGTGTCTGTGTCTTGTAGCCTTGGGGAAGCAGTAAAGGAACCTGATGAAGCCACAGAAGAGCCGTTTCAAAGTAGGACAGCTCAAAAGTGAAGGCTTCACTCTTAGAACCTCTGGGTTCCTAGTGAATACGTACTGTACCCTCTTTCTTTTTTTGCAAGTGGACAAGCATTTTTTAACACTGTTCTCCTTTCCACATAGTTTAAATAAAATGCATTTGGCAAGCCTTGCCTTCTTCAAAACTATGGGTAGTTTAAGGGAGGAACATTTCCAGTGTATTGGTTATAATTTAACGAGCATACTTACTTGCAGTGTAACTGAGTTGAAGGAATAAGAATTGCTCAGAGAGGTCCTGGGTTTGTTAGGTTTTTTTTTCCTTGTTCTTCAGTTGCTAATTTATTTTTCTTTTGGTTGTTCAAGGTAAACAAAATACATTTTTATGAAGTCTATATCCTAATATGATTACAGAAGAGTGTATTCATTGCTAGAAAAGCTTATGCTATCCATGTCAAATTTCTTAACTTGCAATACTGAGATAAAACAATATGAAAATGTTTTGAATGAAATGTATGAAAAAGTATGAAGATCTACAGTCGAAACCAGTGTATGGCTATCCTGAGTTTTCCGGGGAATTTTACTCAGCTTTGTAAGAATAACCGAGTCTTTCTTGCAATAACTTGCTATGTAAACATGGTCAGGCAATCCCATACCCTGAAGGACAGATCTCTTTGTACTTGCTTACCTTTGAAATCCATGAAAGAACACTGAATTTACTCAGGGCTACAGACAGTCACAAAGGTAAGCATACGCAGGATAATGGCCTGAAAATTCAGTGTGAGATAGATAGCACTGTAAAGATCTGCAATACGCCAGCGTGCCAGATGAGGCCTGGTGTCAAACCTTGAAACAGTGAACTGTCATTGAAGCTTTAACGGAACAGCGCATCCTGAGCAGGCATCTAAATGAGGAGTGATCACCTAAAAAGCCAAACAATTTTTCCAGTTACAAATAGAAATGCTATGAGAAGAAAATCAAACACAAAGAAAAGGGAAAGCTAAAAAGAATAGCTAAGCAGGATGACTGAGTTTTGCAAAATCCTTCAAGATTTAAAAATATGTAGGATTTATAAGCTTTCAGACAAATGTATTTCCTCTAGGTTACCCACGTTAAAAGCATTTCAGCAAGGGGAGCAAAGATGCTGGTATTGCATGGTAATATCAGAGATGCTTGAGATTTGCAATACAGAACCAGTCGCTCTGGGACATTGAAGGAACAGATGTTCGGAGGCAGCCTGCTGCTTGGAGTACTTATCGGGAAAGTAAGCTTGGAGTACTAATCAAAACTGTATGAGAAATGTTGTAGTTGCCAATGTTCACAAGAAGGACAGATTCTCTTTCGTGGAATTTTTTAATGTCAGCTCTAGTAAACCTTGATGATCCTATAGATTCAGAAAATTCCTAGTATCTTATCCTGAGAAAAACCATCATAGATATGCAAACGGAACATAATTCAGTCATCGGTATCCCTAATTTAAAAAAAAAAAATTGTGAGAAGCAAACTTTCTGAAGCGTGTTTTTCCCACGTTTCTCTGTTGTCCGGATACTTGGGGGCCCACAAGAGGCTGAGGGAACACCACAGGCTGTCCCCAGTGAGAGCACTGTTTCAGTCTGTTTGTACTGTCACGACACGGGCAGAAAGTCTTAGTCAAAAAGGCCTTCTCTTCTGAAGACCTGAAGTCCCTGGCATTGCCTTTTCCTTGGTCCAGCCGCTCATATACAGCCCATATACAGTGATCTCATAACATCATTATTGAAACATTTTTTTCTCCCTTGGTAGATCCAACAGTTTTTTCTTGCTTTCTGCAGTCCAAAGATTACCGATGGAATATAATCAGCATGTTGATCCCTCTTTCTTTTCCTGAAGTTTTATCCTACAAGCTGGGCAAATGGGTATTGCTCAAATTCAAGAAGCACTTGCTTGTAGCTTCTCCCCATCAGCTGTGAAATTTAGCATCATATATAACAGAAAGAAAGAACACTACAGCTGCCGTAGCAGCTATTAGCCAAATCCTGTGTTATCAGTTAAATTAAAACTGAGAGAAATCTTCATGCTCAGGAGGAAGAAATTAGCATCCAGTTGGCAAGGCAGCTATATTAAACCAGATAGCATCTCAGCAGCACCAGAATTAATTAGGAGTAATTGCAATCTACTTCTGCTCTGAAGAGAGTATTTTTTTTATGATTATGTATTTTCTTATCTTTATGTTTGTACCTTTAAGATTATAATCACATATTTAAATATTACTTTGGCTTGATAACTGAAGATGGTATCTGAGGATAGATGCCATTGTATTAGGACTGTTCTAGATAAAACATCCTACATAAAAATAAATATTGAGATAAAAAAGGTATTGAGATAAAAATAAAAATAACTATTGAGATTAAAAAATGAAGTGCCCCAAAATTGGGAAATTTCACAAGTAAGATAGACTACGCAATGTTATTTCTGCCCTCTTATGGGTACAGTGACAGATAAATGAAAGGTAAACCCCAATCCTTTAATGTTCAGCTGTATGTGCTCAGTAGTGATGGAATGTATTATCTGCTGTTTAGTAGACATGACCTCACTCTATACAAATATGCATCGGCACAGAGGTGCACTTTCTTTATGATTAAATGATTACAAGAAAATGCTTAACAATAAGGTTGTAAAGAAGAAGAGGTGAAAGTATAAATCATGGTAACTTGTCTTTCAAACCAGAACTCTCTCCATGAGGTCAAAGGATGCAGTTGGTGAAATAAAGGGCAAAAGCTTGCAGTGTGCCTGCTCTCACAAACCTCTGGAGTGCTATAGTAAGTTCAGCAAGCTGCTTGTATGTAATCTGGTCTGACTTCTACAGGTATGGTGATTTTCTAACCGTATTTCGAAATACAGCCCACTCGTATTTCCAGAATACTAAAATACCAGCAAAAAAAAAAAAAAAAAAAATCTTTTTTTTTGCAACACTTTTGCACATCTGTGCAAATTTAAATAATGATGTGGCCAGTGAGGTAAGATTAAGGCCCCCAGTTGCTGCAGTGAATTCTACTCCGTAATTGAATCAGCGTATGTGAATGTTGGCTCTGGGATCAGATGAAATGCAAAGACTGTTGTGCTCGTGTATAGCCACGCTGACTGTATTGGTTTTCTCTTGAGTAAAGATACATATCAACACACTGCGCTCATGACAGGGCTGATCTGTAATGAAATAGCTCGCAGTAAAGAATAGTCATATGTTAAAGAAAGAGGAATAGAGAGGGGGAAGAGCTCAGCTGCTCCGGTTTTTCAGTGCTGCTCAAGACATTAATTGCAGAAAATGAGGCACCTAAAAATATCTGAATATTGATTTCCTCACAGTGCTGATGCTATCAGTTATGCTTGTTTCTCTCCACTGTGTCTGTTTGCCCAGTTCTGTTGGTCTTTTACTTCTGACGCCTGACAGCAGAAGCTGCGGATGTTACCGTCTCTCAGAACAAGTTGGTAAACAGATGCTTTTCAAAGCAACAGCTGCACTTCCACAAAAAACTTCAATTTTCTTTTACAATTTTACAATGAGATAAAGCAGCTGGAATGCTTTGGAGCTAAAGGAGCTCATGAATAATTCACTTGACACCTTTATACTGAAGTATGGCTGTCTTCATTAAATGAAATTGCCTCCTGTCAAGGGCAATGAGAGGGTTTGGGGAGGAAGGCAAAGTTGTTTCCACTGGAGACCCCAGATAATGACAGTTGGTGGCAAGGTGGAAATTCATGTCAGTGTCATTTTGCAACGTTTTGTTTATCATTACCCTTTCAAACATTTCAATATGAAAACCACTCGTGTTCAATACTTGGGAAGGCAATGCAGAGGAAAAGAACTTCAGCGTGAATGTAGATTAGAAATGCTTACGGCCAGCAAAAAAGAACAGATTATGCCTGTTTACACAGATGGCTAAGATCACATACAGCAGCATACAAGGTGTTTTATCCGTTTTTTAGGATGAGGTGGTGCTGGATGCACCCTCCTGAGTGCTGCTGAGGGGTGCCTGGGGAGGCCCTGACAGTGGCCTGGGGGTCCCTCAGAGCTGCCGTAGCAGGGCCAGTGCCCTGGGGTGATGGTGGTGGGGCAGCTTCTGAGCTGTACGTTGTGAGCACCAGTCTGAGCAGGGCTTTGTTAGGATCCAGATGGATCCTTGGCATTCTTGTTCCACCACAAGGCAGAGCCTAAACTGAAGGCATTTATCGTCCCTGTCGCTGTCTCACTGGCAGCATTATGAGCGATGCCAGTTTGATTTATTACCGAAGAGCAGGAGTGCGAGCCTGGCTCTTGCTAGCACAGGACGAGAACGGAAGCACAGGGTATTTGAAGGGAGATAAGAGCCTGCTGCACTCCTCCAAAATAGCTGCCTGCTCGGGCTCAGAAACAGGTTTCAGCTCTCAAGCAAGCCCCTAAATCTCATATAGCACAAAAACTTTGCTGCTGGCAGGTGTAAGGGAGCAAGCATCTGTCTTAATTGAGTAGCAAATTATGTATTTAATAACGTGCACAGACACAAAATCTGGGACGGGGTCTACAGCAAAGAATGGTCCTGAACTGCCAGCAGAAGAGGCACAATCCTTCAGTCAAGAAGGACTGAAAGTCATGAAAGTCTCCCATGCCAACAGGGAGATATATGGAGGAAGCCAAATCGAGGTATTTATAAAGAAATGAAAAATTTTGGGGAGCTACCTGAGAGGTAACAGTGAGCTACCTCCTCCCAACCACTGAATCTGCAAACGAGTCTGGACTAAAACAGGGTGAGAATCTACAGGCCAGTTCTGCAGAGTAACTCCATATATGGACAACAACTACTACAGAACTATGAATGACTTGCTAATGTTGTGTTGCTCCAAAGTTCAGTAAAGTAATGCAGAAAAAGGTACTCTTATTTCACACACCATTTCAGAACAATCCTGTGTCAATAGAGTTTGATTTTTGATTGCCAGTCAACTCTGATGAACTCAGAGAGAGCTTGACCACTAAAAGGACCGAGTAAAATAGCATATGTGCGCATTCTGCAATCAGCGTGTGACTGCAGCTTGCAGGGACAGTCTGGCGTTAATTTCTGAGCAGATGATTTGGAGAGAGATGTTGTAGCAGCTTGGTGTGGCCAGCTATGAAAACTTTTACCGGGATACTTAAACAGGCTTTGTAGACTCTACTGACCTATGCGGCAACACCTCCTACAGTCTCTCTCGCTAGCATCGAGCTAGCTTCAGTGTATCTATCTGCTGAAGTTATCCCCACATCTTTGCCTTCAGGGCAGAAATGCCATGAGCCGTGTCACCTGAGCATGCTCCCACAGGTGGGGAAAGAAAGGTGAATACTGTAACTGTAGCACGGCTAAAAATCTCCCACTGAGTATTTTTTCCCATTTCCACCCTTGATGGTGTGTACTTGTGCATATTCCAAATAAATAACTGCAGCCTTCTAGTCAAAGCTACTTTATCAAAAAGAGAACTCTACTATCTACCCCAGCTAGACACAAGAGGCATAGCTGTTCACACCGGGCGGCTTTTAGCCAGCTTTAATGATAGCCCTTCTTCTTGCAGACACTTTTTGATGACAGTGCATCGCTGCTGTTTTGAGTCAGCTTGAATTTGCTGCAGTGTAAAGAATTTTGCTCACAGTGATTCAGCTGCAGTGTCGTTAGCAGCTTTAGCACGGACAATGCTGCCAGCAGACACCTCAGGAGCAAGGGTAACTGGCGTGATACCGAGAGCAATGCAAAGCTGTTGACAAATACAGCTCTTAGTACCACTGACTGCGCTAAACAAGGGCGGCAAACTTCCTGCGGCTTCCTTGGTACAAGCATGAGCACAAAGGGATTTCCTGGGTTTTCAGATTGGCTGGTGGAAGCAAAGAACGCTATGGGAGGTTGCCGAGTGATGCTGACTGGCAATGTTCCAATGCTAAAAATACGGTGGAAGATAACTGCTATTTTGGGGGGGGAGAGTTTTCCTACTCAGTTTTCTGTGGATTTTATGCTGGGCTGAATGGGAAGTATAGCATCTCTTTTTTAAACCAAGCTTAAAACTTCTTTGGTCTGGTGCCTTCTTGTTGGTGAATGGGTTTGCTCCTAGCTACGTTTCTGTGAATGGCCTTAGCGTGCTCCCCTTTACGATTTTTAAATCCTGGGGAGGACTTTACACATTCTTTTATCTCTCACTGAGAACAACTGACAATTTGTGGGACAAAAAACGTCACCTATTAAACTTTGGAATCAGCGAACTGGCATGTTTCATGCAGATTTTCTAACTCAACATTTTGAAATCTGCATTTCAAGGCAAAAATGAAAGAGTATCTCCTTTTCTTTTTACAATGGAAAAACCAAACTTTTTCTTAAACTGTCTCCTGAGTGACTAATGGCCATACTTCTGGAACAGACCTAAGAGAGCAGCCTGTCTATTCTGAACACTCTTATCAGAACTTCCAAGGCATTCGTAAAGGATGACAGAAAGACTTGGTACAGAAATTACTGTCATGGCAGACTAGAATTGGAAGGCTTGTGTGCTTTTTCCTTCAAGAAACAGTTGCAGTGATTTCAGATGTTGCCAGTCCGTAGTTCCCTCCATGCTCAGCCGCAGTTATCTTTTCCAAACCTCTAACGAGTAACGTTTAAGTGTTCCTAAGCCAATATCGTATGAAACCGGGAAGCTCAGCATCAACTGCCTCTCACAGTAGTTTGGGTTCTGTTACCAGATTACTAGATTTCACATCAAAATGGCTGAAGGACCATTTTACTTTACTGATTCAACAGGAGAGGATGCGGTAAATGTGGTTGTGTTCGCCTCTGGCAGAAGGACAACAACAAAGACTTGGTCAATAACAATTTATATTGTTGCAGCTCGTTCTTTACTGAACGTGTATCTAACACCTAAACTACAGTTTTGCAAAACCAAGGGAATACATGCAAGAGTTAAACTCTGTAGCTGATCACCACGTTAGTTACCACACCAACCACTTTTAAGTGCTATGTAATTTTAGTGGCTACTAACTGGTTGCAAGCCACTTTAACAAACTGAATCAAATAAACCAATCAATCAGTTGTCAGAGTAATAAAAGAAAAACTACGCCCACGGGCCTTCATTACTTGGCTAGATGCATTTGCTGAAGACAGAACTCCACTAAAGTTATTTAAGCCAGGATGACAAATTCCATATTCCAGATGACGAAACATTTTCCATCAGGCAAAGAAATAATAATTTAAAAAATTACCTTTCAGAGATAGATCTCTTTCATATTGATGATTCATGTCTTGTGGCTAAAACTTATTGAAATTTGAACTGAATACTCTTTATTTTCAGGCATAAGGAGTGTCCATTTAAGATGGTCAATAACCTGTAATAACTGAAAAAGTGTCAAAACCTGGTGTGTTTAATATTAGGAGGAACTAACGAAGCATAGATTTTAAAAGGTCATTATCAAAATTTCTTCATGCGCACTGAAAATGGACAGCCTGAAAGGAGGTGTGCGAGGTTCCATTTTATTCTGTAACTGACCTGACGTAGTACCTCTGCATCCCTCAATACATGCAGCAAGAAGAAACAGCTTGGAATATCTAAGTATTTCCGAGGCTTATGTTAGTCGTTTTTAAAGTGTTTTTGTGCCCTGCTGGAAGAACTATGAGCTTGAATGCTTGTTTGGCTTTTTTTCACAGTTAGGCTAATAAAAAGTATTACTTCTTCATATAATCTCGGAGGCATTCCCCCACCTTCTTATTTGAGATGTTGGGAGGAATACTGGTTAGAGAGCAGCAGTAGAAGCCTTGGGTCAAAAGCAAGTAGCCAGACATGTGAAAAGACCTTCAGCTGACTTGATTGAAGGGTGACAATTATTCATGCTCAAATTATGTCACTTGAGGTAATGAAGTTGGGAGCAACTCTGGCATGCAGCACAAAGATTTCTGGGGCCATACCCACAGAACAGCCTGAAAGGAGGTGTGCGAGGTTCCATTTTATTCTGTAACTGACCTGACGTAGTACCTCTGCATCCCTCAATACATGCAGCAAGAAGAAACAGCTTGGAATATCTAAGTATTTCCGAGGCTTATGTTAGTCGTTTTTAAAGTGTTTTTGTGCCCTGCTGGAAGAACTATGAGCTTGAATGCTTGTTTGGCTTTTTTTCACAGTTAGGCTAATAAAAAGTATTACTTCTTCATATAATCTCGGAGGCATTCCCCCACCTTCTTATTTGAGATGTTGGGAGGAATACTGGTTAGAGAGCAGCAGTAGAAGCCTTGGGTCAAAAGCAAGTAGCCAGACATGTGAAAAGACCTTCAGCTGACTTGATTGAAGGGTGACAATTATTCATGCTCAAATTATGTCACTTGAGGTAATGAAGTTGGGAGCAACTCTGGCATGCAGCACAAAGATTTCTGGGGCCATACCCACAGATTCCCAGTACACAGGAAGCTGATCTGTGAGTTTCTTCACAGTGAATGCTGGAAAAACCTCTTTGTCATCACCGTGCATAAAGCTATGTAACAGAAATACTAGAACTGGTCTGGATGGAAGTGTGCATGTGAAAACACCAGAAGAAACAACGGAGAGAAGCAGCAAAGCCACATCACAGTGGAAAAGCCACTACTTTTCCTGTTACCTCAGCATTAAGAGAGACCATAATCGTAAAGATATGTGAAATGATGAAGCTAACAGAACGAGCAGCAACATTGTTGAAGATTTATGAAGGATAAAATAAACAAGTTTATGAGGCAAAAAGATTGTCCCATAATACCTATTGACTCCTAAAGAGTATAAAACCCCGTCCAAACCAAATTTATTGTCACCAGTGAAGAAGAACCCAAGAGATGTAGTGAGGACCTGAAAACTATTTGCTATTACCAGTCATATGACATATGAGTGATCCTGGCAAAATTGCTTGGGCATGCACACGTCTTACTGCTTAAAAGTATGTGGGAGTGTGAATGGATACAATCAACTTAGCGGATTGTAAATTAAAGTGTTCTGCATTAAATGAACTAAAATGCTCTTTCATTGTCTTTTGTTGCACTAATAACCTACAAGGACTGTATATTTCCCATTGTGTAATAATACGTTATGGACTTCACGGATTAGCCGTTTTTTTGAGCAGAGTGGCTCAGAAATTCTGACTCGGGTTCATAAAACTTTGTTCAGCAGTTTGGAATCTGGGTAATTGTAGAAGAATGTAGGTTTTCCAACATAAATAGCAAGACAAACTTAGTTAATGACTTAAAAAGTGAAATCTGATAAATTTGGATGGAAATATATGTCATGATTGCTGATGCAGAGTAAGAGCTGATGCCGGTAACTCTGTTGGAGCCTTGCAAACCACTGTCCTGAATTGCTGTGACCGGTTTGGATAATACTGTCCTACAGTGGTGGATGGCAAAATGGCTGTCCAAACAGCTGAGGGCAGGGATTCCCATGAGCTTTATGCTTTGCTTTCTGTTAGGTCAGACCACCTGAGTTAAAAGTTTCAGAACCACTAGAGATAGCCACTCCTGTGTGAACAGGGACCTAAAGACAATATTCGGTAAAGTAACGCACAGGAGAGTTTGGTCAGAAGGGGTGCAGCCACTTTGTGTCTCTGAGTGGCCCAGAACGGATAGCGATGACACCGACACAGTACAGTACTGATTCTGTGATTCTGATGAAAGCCATCGCAGTGTATATTTAAGATTAAAAGATTGCATCTGATTTAGCTCATGGGAAGTATAAATTAGACATTTTTAAGTTAATTTTTCATTTAAATTTGTCTTTGCTTTGTCAAGACAAGGAGTAATTTCACGTGCATGTTCCTAAGTAAAAGAACACCCTTAACCTCTAATCAAAGGTGCCGAAGGATAGAGAGTCCCTGAATGCATCCTGCCACAACCAGAGAGGGAAGAGTCCTTATTGGAAGGGATGTAGAGAAGAACAAGATGAGAAGACACAGCGGAAATGAGCCAACTGTATCAATTGTTGACACCCCGACAGACAGCATCTGCAGTGGATATAATTTACTTTAACACCAGACTCCCGGTTCTGTGAGTCCCTGTTGCAGAATCAGTCATAAAGAGGATAACCTTTGCCGGCCTGAAAGGTACCAAACAAGATGCCTGGAGAAAACTCAGTGATTACATCAGTTTCTTGCCTCATCTTTCTGCTGCGCCGCTTTCCTCCCTCTGCTTGCTAATCTAAATGCTGGTAGGAAGCATTGCTATCTTGGGCAATAATACGTTATGGACTTATTTAATGGGTTTGTCTTTTTCTTGAGCAAAATGGCACAGAAATTCTCTCACTGTTCAACCCTCCAGCAAACAAACCCTAACTCAAGACATCACAAGAAACAGCAACTTCTAGCTATGGGAGATGTTTCTTCCACATTCCTTTGCTTGTTCTTTCCAAATCTTCTTCTTTTGGGGGAGAAAAGGCCAATTTTGGTGGAAAGCAATGCACACACACACACAAATCCAGCTATTTCATATCTAAAAAAAAAAAAAATCTAGAAATATAGCCAATCTCCCACAGAACTCCACAGCACTTGCTGGTGTAAAGCTCAGTGAGGAACGTCTTCACCCAGCGGCAGGCACAGATACACTCTGAGTGCTTCTAGCCTTCACTTAGTTCACTTAGCTGTAACCCCTATCTGTATTTCGACATCGCTCTATGCAATAAACCAAATGTTACTTGCTATGCAGCATATTCACTAACATTTGCAAGGAGTGTCCTCTTTTTCTTTTCTCTTAGCTCAGCAGCAACAACTGTGCCAAAAAAAAAGGTTTGGGTTTCTTCTCTTTGAACACGAATTCTCTCTGCTAGTTAGAATTTCTGAAGTGATCAAACATGACCCTGTTAGCAGAGGGCTGGTCCAAGACCCGCTGGAAGTCTGTGCCTTATGCAGCAAGACCACCTGGCAGGCATTATCAAGGTTCTGCTCCATTCTAAGCACAAAGAAATGAGAATCCTGAACAGTATTGCACCTTCCTGTATGGCACGGACTCCCAAACCGGCTTGCTGCCCGGCACTTGCGAGACTTCAGTGGCAGCAGCTGACTGCTTGCTTTCCCTTCAGACAGTAGTTACTATGGCACTTCTTCAGGCTTCCTGCAAACGGCTGTTATCCCAGAAAAAAAGGGGCAAGCTGCTGTCTGAAAAAACGACGGCATCATGGCATATAGCCACATGGTGCCCTTCAGCACTCAAAACCAGTCTTCGCTCAGACTTAATTTTGTACTGTTATGTGAACAACACACTTAATGCCACTATCAGTTGCTTAGAAAAATACTACTCCAATATAATGTAATTTCAGGATTCTATTCTATTAAAATAGTTTTGCTGTCTTCATAGGACATTTTGGAGGTCCTTTAAAAAATGAATTACAAGTGTGGACTGACACCTGTAACATGTGGGTTAGTATTCTTTTATCCCTTCTTAGATGAAAGGTTCTGTGCTTTTAATTTTACCATGACATTTTTTTTCTTCCTTGCTATTGAGCGCCTATGTTGCTACTTACATATATTGTATTACAAAGGCTTTGTTGAGTAAATGTGCCTGGGATTTGTGGTGACAGGTGGTGAAATTTATTGTCCTTAATTCTTGCAGGAGCTCAATCCCAGTAAAACTGTGATTCTTCTGTGACCACCCTCTCTGATCACCATTTCATAAATACAGAAGCCTTAAGACACAGCACCACAGGAAAGGCTGTGGGTAGCTGTACCTGTCCAAGTCAAGTCTGAGGGAAGAACCAGGTCTCACCTCTCTGGGGCCCTCCTTTTCCCTGCGGTTGGTTGTGGGAGTGTGCTACACTACCCCTTAACAATTTGTGGTAAATTCTTTCCTTCCTTCTCCCTGAGTGTACGGACACAGAAATGTTTCCACATTTCTGCCCACCACCTCATCTCTTTGTGTTCCGCATGTTACCAGAATACTCCTCTTCTGAACTCTTCTGTGGGATCTGAAAATGTCCTAGGCTTTAATAAAACACGTATAAGATCAACAGTATAGTGCCCTAGATATTTCCACTGCAAAGCCAAGAAAGTGGGGAGGAGAGGCTGATGAATGACTCCACGGCCACACATGGGAAAGCGGGAAAAGTGTTTCCAAATGTTCTGGTAAAACTTGTAACAAATTTTTTTAAATTCTCACATTTCAAGTCAAAAATCCCCTGAGACAAATTTCCGACCTTCACTATCTTTAACAGTTTGTTTCCATATACACCACTGCAAAATGCTGAGTAGGCATTTGAGGTTTACCTTCAATACGCCATTTCAGCTTACAAGATGCTTACTGTGAATCTAGAAACTTTGTCCTGAAATAGGTCCAGCTTCACTGCAAATACTAAATAAAGCATATAATCCTAGCTGAGCAAATGCCACTGAAGATACAGATGTTACAGATGATAGGATATCAGCATACCTAAGAAATACAAGTAAAGAGCACTTGAAAGTCTATCAAAAAGCTGAATTCCTTTCAACAACAACAAAAATATAAAAGACACTAGGTAATTTATGTCTGCACTAGCAAGTAGTGCCATGTAATAAAAGTGGATCTGTAAAGCAATTGGTTTTGAGGACCTTGACTCTGTGCTAAATATATTTGTGGGTTATTTTAAAATTATTTTAGATTAACTCTTGTCCAGTTCTGTATGTCTGACCCCCTCATTGGCAGGTGGAACCCATTTCTGCTTCAGTTTCAATCAAAAAAAAAATCCATTTCATGTGCTCTGTGACCAGTCTGCGGTGTAAACCAATGTGCACGAAGTAGGAAAAATCAGGAGGTTTTCTTCAAAAGTTCACTCCTGATCCAAACTAAACTGCTAATGTTAACCCTAGAAGACTTACAACCAGCTTTCTGGAGCCACTCTTTCAGGAGGTAACCTATATTAAAACAAACCAAAAACATTATCTGCAAAGTTACCTATCCCTTTTTCTCCTGCGAGCTTGTTTCAGCTGGCCATAACTCTCCCGTAAGTATTCACAAAGCCGCTTTGAGTCTCTTTCAAATTCTCTTTCTATATTATTTCTCTACTAGAGAGGCTGCAACCATGAGCACTGATTATTTTGCTCACCAATAACTGTCATCCTGCACAGTCCCATCTTCCTATATCCAACTCTCTTGTTCTCAAAATCTTAAAGTAAGGCAGGTCTGCAGGTCAACAACTGACATCTTCCGACGGTGTCTGTGGAGTGCTGACAGAAGCAGGTGCTGACCTGTGACTGTGCAATGCAGACATAATGATAACACAACTCATAACAAAGCTGTCCTCTATCCAACGTACTGCATCCGCAACACTCTTCCAAAAAAGAATCCAGGTTATTCACACCCTCCTTAACCTCCCACGGCAACGTTTCCTAAAGTGAGATAAAGCCGAAAACGACTTCTCACACAGATAAATGCTATCGTGTAGTCTGCAGTGTCTCCCTAAGCTTCAGCAAAAAACCGCGTCCTTCTTCAGAAAGAGGGCAGGGGTGTTGTGTTACCAGTCGTCACTGCTCCGCTGTTCCCCCAGTGTACCTCACAGCAGAGACTAAAGGAAAAACACTAAACCATAAAGCCAAATGTTAGCGTTCTGGGCATGGGGCTAGAAATCCGAGCTAGGATTAGCAGTCAGCAGTTCTGATTCCCTAAATGACTTTGGCCAAGTTGCTTGCACCCTGTTTACATTAGATTTCCAGCTGTATGGAGAAATAATTCAAATAGGAAAGCTTAGATTTTTCTAAAGTCCCTAGTATTAGGGATTTCCTGAGTTGATGGATGCTCAGTCTCAGACACCTTTTAAAGAGGCTCTCTGCAGTATCTCAAATCACAAGATGCTTTTAAAATTCCAGTTTTATTTAATTTGATCCAGTTGTGCTGCCTCTCAGCAAAGCAGCAATTTTGTTAAAACCTTTTTCCTTTACAAAACCTCTTTGAAGAATATGTTGAATGCATTTCAAACAAGGTCTCAATGGTGTCCCATGATACTGGGAGTTCCTGTACTCATACTTAGCTCCGATGTCTCCCACTGAAGTCCTAGTTATACATCCCACTTGTAAAAGTAACTGAATAGAAATTTTAAAGCTTTCCTCCCATGCTAGCAAATGAAAGCATGTGACTGGAGTTTTCACCTTCTTTCTCAGTTTTCTCATCTGCAGAAGACAGATAAATGGCAGAGAGACAATACTACTAGCTGTCTCTTCAGGGAACCGAACACTCCAGACACAGCGGTGAAGTGCTACCACTATTGTCTTGCATGGCCTGTGGTACAGCCTCACAATTGGTGCAATCTAATCTGAAACCGGAGCCTGAATG
>NW_010428349.1:4393-5647 GCF_000710305.1 Buceros rhinoceros silvestris | reverse complement strand
ACTTGGCCACATGCTCCCCTTCGTGCCAGGCTTAAGACCAGGAACATGTGTGCTGAGTATGCTCAGTTTGATCATCTAGCTGAAAATCAATTCTGCTAAAAAAATATAAGTCAGCTAGACTGGAGACCTGCTTCAGCTCCCCATTAACCCCATGAAGGGCAGAATTATGGATAGCCTTAAGCTGCTCATAAAAATATACTCTGAAATGGCATTAACAGCATGATGAACTTTGAACAGGGACACAGAACATATACGACAAACTGCTGTTGCAAAACACATTCCAAACACTGACCTGACGGGGCAGCGCCACTCTCTTTATTTTCTCCCATTTCTGGACACGTGGATATGCCACTTTAGCTGCAGACACCACTGGAATTAACTAGCATAAACAGCAGCAAAGCTTATTTGCGGGATAGTCCTAAGATGCTTGGGTATCTCAGAAATGTAAACAGACACCAACCTGGTCTCAGCAGATCTTCTGACTGTTCCTTCTTTCTGTATACGATGTCCCTAACACACTGTGAATCCACAGTTAATCTGTGGCCCCAACCTCTACTTCCCAGAGTAAAAAGCTGTACAGCTGTCTGACCTAACACTTATCCATTACTACACACTCAGCGCAGTACTGTGGTTCTCAGTGTTCCAAACAGTGGGAAAGAACAGAGGATATAAAATCTAACAACTCTACCACTTCCAAAGACTGCACCTGAGGGTGATCTGCCGCAGTGACCGAGTAAGTCAAACAGAACAAACAAAAACACTCATTATGACGGAAACTCATCAGCTAAAACAGCTTGGAGTGGTTCCTGTCTCTCTCAGTGGATTCACATCTGAGCTATCCACAACTTTAAAAAAAATGCTGTTATGAATTGCTTTGAGTCTCAAAAGAGTGAAGAACAGAGAAAGAAACCATATGGTGACCTCAGAGAAGTCTCTGAAAAAGAAGGCCAGGCAGTTCAGGTGGGGAAAGCCATTCCCGAAGATTAGAAGGCTAGAGCAGAGGTCATTTTCCTTCACTTAGTACATGGAGAGGCTGTTAAGCCCTAGAGTAAAAGATGAAGAGGAAATGGATTACAATAAACATCTCCCTTTCACCTTCTTTGGCACTTGCCTGTGCACTTTCTTTAGACACTCCTGTGCTTCACGGTGCTTCAGCACATTGTTGGGTGAAGCAGCTCGCCTTGACTTCTTCCCATGTAACTGAAAACAGCAGCTTCTGGACTGCGGTATCCTCTGATTCCTGTGCGTCAGACA
>NW_010428349.1:0-4231 GCF_000710305.1 Buceros rhinoceros silvestris | reverse complement strand
CTCCCCAAGTTCCTCCAAGATCACAAAAGGGGGGAGGCCAGAGGAAAATGCAACGAGGAACTCCGCTGAGCGAAATGCTGGAAGCTTCAGAAGCCAGATGTCTCTTCCCATTTTACTGAAAATCCCCCTGTTGGCACTCATTTACGTGTTTATACTTTTCAGAAAAGTAAATTGTTTGTTGTACAAATTTACACGTCTGTTACTCCTATCAAAAAGCCAAAGTGTTTTCTGCTGAGCAAAATATTCTCCGCAATTTCTTTTACCATCCTTACAGGTCTGCAAACTGCACATACGGGTCTGTCCAGGCCAGCAGGCCACAGAACCACAGGAGGCTACCCAATGATCCACTGCTTTGTGCAAAATTAGTAAGAGTGTACAAAGACAGTTATGTCAATGTTGATATCTGCATCTCAAATAATTTACCTGCCATTCTATATGGAATTATTAAAAAAATGCATAGAAAATGTTAAGCAAATGCTACATGGCGCAGAAATAGCCCAGCGACCCCAGGTGTTGAGGGAATACTGCCATGTCCATGGCAAGCAAGTGTGGGATTTACTAGTCTGGGCTTAGAGCAGTGTTAATGTTATTTCAGGAGGGAAATAGGCATCTTGTTATGTGAGAACAAGCTTAATTTGTACATTCTAACATAAAGATATTCTACATCAAAGGTAAAGCACTGTATATTCCTGAATTCTGAAGGAATACACGTCTGCCATAGGGTTACTTCTCATCTGCAGGATGAAGTTCAATGCAGTTAGCCTAAAGTGTGACAAACAGTGCTATTATCTAGAATACAAAGATCACGAGTTCCCATACAGCATCCCAGTAGTGGGAACAATATCCCACCTGGAAGGTGCAAAAGAAATATTTGTCCACAGTGCTGGATATAACCCGAGCGAGGCATGCCTTTCCTTAAGTTCTGACATTCCTACAAATGTACTTATTCATTGCAAAGCAAAGGCCCTCGTTTGTACGTGGCTCTGCAGCGTACATATGTTGCACAGCAGGATAAAACACGGCCAAGCCTATTTAGAAGTGAACCGCCAGAGACAGGCTGTCGTTAGACAAATCCCAAACTGCATGTCACAGAGAACAAAAAAGTGCAAGACACTGCTACAGCTGAAGATTTTCTGTGACAGCAAAGTATTGATTAAGTGGTTTATACTGGGGAGGCAATAATCGCTGTGTAGATACAAAGAAATACTGGATGGGCAGTGGAGGAAACAAGCATGGTCACGGTTTAAGAAATTCTGAATGGATGTTGGCATTAACCAAGCTGAGGCGTGCTTTCCTTCTTTGCCTGTTTGATAAAGCGGTTCCTAACGGGCTACCGCAACTATGCAATGACAGCAACTGTATTAGAGCACGGCGAGTGCGCGGGTCGCTGCTTTACTTTTCCAATGGGCAATTTTGAGTTCTCGTGCAAACTTGATTTCCTTTAAACAGTTTTCTGACTGAGACGGTCATTCATGGTAATACCTACACCTGCTTGCTGAGTCATGCCATGGACATCCATCAGCTCTGCATATGTGTAAGAGACATAAGCATCAGCAAGCCAGCTAATTCTTTGCAGAGTAATAAATCAGCACACACGTCTTCAAGCTGAAAATTAGTAAGTGCATATAATTCTTCATGAGTATATTTGGCAACTTGAAACACGTTGCAGCACATACAATTGAGGATGCAGGAGATGTATTTTTTTTTTTTACTGAAGTGAAAAGGCAGTATTTCATGCTTAGGCTTGAAAGAAGTATAGCTTAATAAAATGAAGCTTATGATTCAAGTCACTCTTTTACTTCAAAACTAATTTATCGTACATTTTGCACATACTGCAAGTGATGAACAATGCCCTTGGATAATTACTTTCCTTACAAAGGGTGGGAATCAAAGGATGTGTTTTAGATGTGTGGTCACAGATACAACCCTGATGATGAATTGTAAATAACCAACCGAAGAGTCGATGATGTGCCTTCTTTGATAGCTGTACTGTTTATAAATCGTCTTTCCCATGAGAATCTCAATGGGAGAAAAGCACTTAATAATAGGATTTCTGGTGTGTGGATTTAAATTAAATGTGGCTGTATGCAAGTATAATTGCTAACAAGAAGAGAACTGTGCTGGTCACCCACCAACTATTTTGATATATAGGTGTGACAGGTTTTGTTCACCAAAGCTAGTAGTAGTCCTGGCAGCCCATTAGAATTCAACTCAATTTACAGATCCTAAACAAAGTCTGCAAAAAAATTGTGGAGGGTTGGGGAGCCATTCCTCTCTTCACTTACGCTTCAGCCAAGCCCTATGCGACAGCATCGAAGGACAATTTTGTTTATTGTTTTGCAAAAGGAATTCACATTTCCCCCATCATATTCCAGGTGAGCTGTGGCAACAAGTACTGCTGTTCACAGCCAAAGGCACACACAGCATCTCACCCAAATGCTCACACGGGCTTGATCTTTAAAGGGCCCACGTAACCACCCTTCCTTCGGTGAGAGCAGACAGACGTCACTTACAGCCGGGAAGCCTGACAGAGATTTCCTTTATCCAGTATCTGAGGTTTAAGTGATCAACGCACAGACTCTGAAAGGTGCAGTCTTCACTCTCCAATGTTTTAGGAAGTCCTCAGCACTTTGTAGGAGTAGACACATACTTGGCAACAAATACCAAAACAGCTAGTCAGCATCGCCAAAGGCAAGCTGGTAACGCATCTTGTATGATCAAGGCTCTGTGACTGCGATAACACACTCACTTGCGCACTCTATCTAGCAGATTATTTTGCAGCTTCCAGCTAATTTAACAAGATTCTTGTTTTGATTAAGTAAGCCCTGCACAGCTTTAATTCCAATTTGTGCAGGTGTAAAGAGAAGATTAATATATATTTATTTAACTTCTTCACCAAAGGATTTCTGTTTTTCAACACTCTGGCCAGAAAAGCAACGGTTCATTAGGGAAGGCTTCCTGTTTGAGGAGCTGGCTGCCTACCTCTGCCTTCTTTCCCGAGTCCCATGCTACAACTTTTGGCTGCTATTACCAGCCTCTGACTCTCCAGCCTCTCCTAGACATACACATTTTCCATAGCTGGATTCCGTGTTTGAAAAACTGGAGACCAGACCGTAGAAGGCTCAGCCCATGAAGAGTCCTCACAGAGGGAAATTAAAAAATGCTGGCTCTTATTTGGCTGTGTGTTCCACTCTCCCCTGACACTAGCTGAGCACAGCGAGCTCCACCACAGATCTAATTTCCTCCCCTTCTGGGACTCAAGGCATATGAGCCTCAGTGATACAGGATTCATCTCCCTGAGCTCTTACTGAAGCAAGAATTCATCTTGAGACTCTAAGTCACAACATGGTAAGAAAACCCATGCAGTCTGGATGTAAAACATTCCTTTGTATCTCTAGGGGGATTTGGAAGAATCTAACCTGATTCCTAACCGCCTCTGTTTCCATTATCTACGGGAAAGTGTTACTAGCTGCCAGAAAGATCTACCCTCGTTAAGGCTATCACTTGTGGCAAGTGTGTTTTAAACAGTTCAGTGGAATGGTCTTTGGTGAGCCATAGCTGAAACAGGGGGGAACAGGCAGGCTGGGTGAGCATTGCGGCAAGGTCGTACATTTGGTTTGTACGTGACTACTTAACAGAAGCCGTGTCACTCGCCGCAGTAGTCAGACAATACCACTGGCCCTATCAGACAACAACAGGATTTACAACTCTTGTAACACTGACGATATTATGTGACTGAGGATTCAACAATGCAGTTCAGTGTCTTCCATGCCCCAACTGCTACTAACAAATAGTTCCAACAGTTGTTTTTCCTACCAACTTAAACACCATTCTGCTATCCTCAGCACCACTGCCGGAAAAAAGTAACTTAACAGCTGTGGCTGCTGTAGCCGTTTTTACTTACATTTTTCTAGTTATAAAGTGGGATTAGTAGCTAAGCTTGCAATATAATTTAGGGTTTATTAGCTGAGACATACTAAATACAGGTCAACTGCCCTTCTTCGCTGCTGAAACCCAGGTTTGTTTCAAACGCAGACAGGCCGGCTGGTAGCTGCTGGATCTCCAAGAAATTTCTGGTTTGCTGCCAAAGCCCCAAACCTCCATTTACTGCAGAGAGCGGATCAGAGAAAGATGCTGCTGCGGTGAGAGCCTGCGCCGGGGCCGGAGTGGTGCCCTGCACTGCGTGGCTCGCCCCGCAGCCGGCTGCACAGCGCCGCAGCAGCCCTGCACC
>NW_010428348.1:41254-41991 GCF_000710305.1 Buceros rhinoceros silvestris | reverse complement strand
CCTCCCTGCCCGTTGTCGGGGGCCGAGCGGGTGTCCCGGGTAAACGCAGGTTTTCTCCTCCTCGGCCTCTCATCATCCTTGCCGTGGGCGGCTGGGGCCCGCTGGGGTCATGTGCTGCAGGCCTCCATGGTGGGCAGGGAGGCAGAAATGTGGTGTCATTGCTTTCCAGGAGCAGGTGTAAGTAGTTGAAGATGAGGGTGTTAGAGCATCTCTTACAGAAATTTCGGTTCAAGGTTAAAGCCCAGCTCCTCCCCTCAGAGCTGGTGTCTTGCCATGGCACGGGCGTATCTTTTGGATGGGTGTAGGTAGAGGCCAATTCCTCTTGAGGAATGATGCTGTTGTGACTGAGAGTGCTCTTTGCTAATTTTTTTTGTCTTCATTTTTTCAGTTGAAATCTCTTTAGTTTAAATTCTCAGTTGCATTATTGCAAAGGTAATGAAGGGGTAAAACTGATTTAATGGGGGTAAGAAGAAGAAGAGGGGCTAGAACTTCAGGTATGCCACTTCTAAATCTTCATTCAAGCTGCAGCCTGGATAGGAAGCTGGCATGATTTGCAATTGCTTGCTTGCAGTTTTTTCCCTTGTGGGTGATGTGTGCAGGAAACCTGCCTAGTTTTATATGGGCACTATATTGGGATTCTGGAATCATCCCCTGTGCTGTCTAATTCTGCCTATGTAAAGGATTTCTGGTGTTTGGATGGGTGGGGGGACTTGAACAATGCAAAGTTTGCCTTGCTT
>NW_010428348.1:21332-41162 GCF_000710305.1 Buceros rhinoceros silvestris | reverse complement strand
TTCCTGCTGCAGATATTTTGAAAGGCGAGGGAAAAGAGTGAAAGATGCTGATAATTTCTTACCGAAGCTGAGTTTTGTGACTACATGTTCTGAGTATGTGATGAGAAAAGATGTAATTTAAAAAAAGTGGGAGGGGGTGGGGGGAGAGAGAGAGGTAAATGAAAGGAGTTTTCTTGCAGCTCCATCCATTTCAATGGTGCAGCTTTCCCAAGCCCCTTTCCGTTGCCCATCGTCACCTTCAGGCCGGTCAGAGGAGGGGGAGGATAAGAGCATGAAGGCGGCCAAGCAGCAGGTGAACCCGTCTGGGGAGAGCCAGTCTCCTTCCAGCCCCCTGCAGTCTGCGCTGAACTCGGCAGCCTCTCCTTCCCAGGCATATGAGACTTACATTGACAATGGGCTTATCTGCCTCAAACACAAGATCAGGAACATTGAGAAAAAGAAGGTAACTTGTTTTTTCTTTGCTATGGCACATATTTAAGCTGCTAATTGTAAAACTCAGTGCCTGTTTAAGAATAGCTGGAATAAGGTTGTGTGTGTATATAGAGAATAATCATAGATTTCTTTAAATTAGCCTGTGAAAGGGCCCAGATGTGGGTTTCGTAGTGTTTTTTGTTATCAGTTATAACCCTTGCATAGTAAAGGTTTGTGTTCTTTGCTCTTACTGTTTTGAAATTGGCTACTTGGGTTTGATGTTGTGTGAGCATAACATTATTGTTTCAGAGAATCAGGAATGCAGCTAACTAGAAACCTTCTCTCAGATGCTGGCCTTACAGTGCATGCTCAATAGTTAGCAAAAGTAATTTAATATTGATCAAAACAGGGAATGCTTCTCTAATAGACCAAATCAATGCAAAGCTAACTTGGAATTGATTAGGAGGTTGCTTATAGTCTTGAAGAAACCTTAATATTTCTTCTATCATTTACATGCATCAAATATTAGGATGTAGAAATGTATGCAAAACTGGAAATTATAACAGTGTTTCCTCTGATTTGTGGGAATGTCAAATTGTATTAAATATGTATTGCCCTTCACTTTGCATACATCTTTGACTAATAGTTTTAAAATATAGACAAGTATTCCTATCTAGTTTTACACAGAAGGCCTCCAAAGCCTGCTCTCTTGCTTTGAGCTGTGCTTTTCTGGGCTGCATAGAGTTGGGGGCAAGCAAAACAGAGTTAATGAGAACTGAGGTAATGATACTCCTAAAATTCTGTGGCTGTAGCTAGACATCCTTTTGCATTCTAAAGCTTTTTGGTTGTTTGGCAGGTGACTGAAGGCTATGTGCATGATTTTTAATTGGGAAAATGCTATTTTCTGTGAGATAAAACAAATCATGGTGCTCTTGCTTTTTGTACTGGATCAGGATTACAAGTAAAGCAATTGCATTAATATCTTGTGCTTCTCTAAATGTCTGAAAAGCTTTATGTGTTATGTCGTAGGGTGAGGGAAGGAGTAGATCAGCATTCTGGCCATGTGGCTAGGGGAGTTGATCCTCCTGCAGGAGACGCAGTATTACTGCTGTCTCATGTCATGCATCATGCTGTTATTTTGAATGATGTTAGATAAGCATGGGGTTTTTTGTGTGTGATTAACCAACTTTGTGTTGTATTATAATTTTGGCCAAGGAAACTTATTGTCTTAAATTTCTCGAGTATCTTTGATTTTCACATGAATGACAATATGGTCTCACTAGCAAATGGAAGTGTGATTTACTAAAATGAGTAGAAAGTGTTCCTGGGCTCCTAGAGGTACTGTGTCAGTAAAACCCTGTGTGGGTAGATACAGAGGTGGAATAGTATTCAGCTTCATGGCAGTGGGCTCCACTTTCTGTTCTCTGTGTGTATAAAGAAGCTTGTAATACCTAATAGTTCGGTTTTGTATAGTTTACATCACCTTTTAAAGACTGTTTCTGTATATCAGAAATAAATCTTATCTCTTCCCTAAATCATCAGTCCACTTTCTTAGGAAATAGAGCTATAAAATCTTCCTGACATATTTTGGAAGACATGCTCTGGAAAATTAAGTAGGATTATTCAAGGATAAGATAACTAAATTCCAGCATTGACTTGGAAAAGCTGTAAGAGCCTAATTTAAAATAAGGACAGTGGATGTGTTTGGAGCCCCTTAAAGAACTAGGATCAATGCATTGGTATTTCTTAAATGAAACAAAGGTAGCAAGTGGGAAATGAAAGGTAAAATATAGGAAAGTAGACAGTCCTGGAGACTGAGATTAAGTCAGAGGCATAGCAAAACTATTTTCTGCTCTCCTGAAAATGGGAGGAAGTGTTAAAATGCCAATTCTTTTGCAGCATGTGGGTGACTTAAAATACAGAAAGAATATTGTAACTTTACTCATACTGTATATTCCACATAACACTGAGATCTGCTTTGGATTTTCCTGCAGCTCAAACTAGAAGACTACAAAGATCGTCTGAAGAAGGGAGAAGCCCTCAATCAAGACCAGTTGGTAAGTTTGCTTTATGGAGGAGTAGATGGCCTCAACACCTTCAAACATGTCAGAAGGGATAGGTTGCTGAAGGAGGTGGAGGTATAGTTTTACAGAAGTAATGGCTGAAGGTTTGCAATGGTGGTGTTCACTAAACCAAACGGACAGATTATTGTTAGTTAAGCTGAATGGTGAGCCCACAAGTTTTGTCTTTTACTGTAACCTTCACATTGTGTGCTGCAGTAATAGGAGGTCCTTGTTTGTCTTTACTCTGAGACTTTAGGCTTCAGTGCTCCTGCACCTTTATTTCTTCATGAGGTATCTGTATGCAGCTTATCTATATGGCATTGCAATGTTAGAACCCAAACCTCCAGAATTCTTAGGTAGCTAATTAATCTTCATGACTTCTTCATTATCAGGTGTTACTTGAAATTGCCTGCTGGCTGCACAGTTGCTGTTGTTACAAGTAGCTGTTAAACTGACAACAGTCCCTGTTGGCAGAAAGGAAGATGCTGGTCTAACTTGCGTGGGACCTAATAAGAGACTCTAGCTATGACTGGCTTAGTTGGGAATACTCTTGTCCTTCTAGTGCTACTGTCTGAGAGTTGCCAGCACTGTCGAATGCTGTTAGAACAATATGTCAGTCTCGGGTTGCTGGAGTTTGGAATGCCATGGTGCATGATCACTGCTCAATGAATGTGTTCCCCTTAGTGGAGCCTACCTTAAACTTGTCTGATGATAAAACAGTGGTTCTGGCTTTTTTTCTCTCTTGGACTAGGATGGATTCCAGAATTGAAACCAAGTTTCTATAACATGAAAGCTATTGCATTTTGAGTAGCAGTGTCACATAATCCAAAGGGTTTATTGTTCTAGTCATCTAGGAAGTCACATTTTTAAAATGTACTTCACACATGCTAAAGAACAATTGTGTGGTAAAGGGTGCCAGTGCTTCAGTGGTAGTGCTGATCATGCTAATCAACCAGCTGGAAAAATACTTCACTGCTTGTTAGCTTTATCACGGTTTAGCAGTAGGAGAATGCAAAGATTGTTT
This sequence comes from Buceros rhinoceros silvestris, assembly GCF_000710305.1. Lineage (NCBI taxonomy): Eukaryota > Metazoa > Chordata > Aves > Bucerotiformes > Bucerotidae > Buceros > Buceros rhinoceros. Next base: position 37,664 of record NW_010428348.1, on the reverse strand, counting down.
CCTTACTCTGAATCATTTGTAAATGAGAACTAGCCTTTCTAGTGTCTAGCCACTAGCCAACTAGCCAAATGAGAACTACCCAACTGGGAGAAAAGGAGAGATGATAAATTGCTACTTAAAAGTAAAGTAGACCTACTGATCAATCATCACTTAACTACAAAATCTGATGTAGTCTCTTGCCCTCAAGTACAGAAGTAAATGAATTAAATCTTATGGTTTCAAGGAGTATGATTACCTTTTAGTTCCTCTAAACTCAATCTGGAATCAGGTAGGCAAGAGCCTTTTGCATTTAAATCATAGGTGTTAAATACAGTCTATTTTCTTCTGTCACTAATAGTGAGACTGTTGAACAGTATTCTGTGTAAATTTGAACTTGTTTTAAAGCCACTTCTAAATTTGGCTGTTTTGTCTTTGGTATATACCCAGGACTGTGAAAAGCAGTTAGGTGGAAGTGAAATTAAGATTTGAGGAACTAAAGAGGTAAAGGATTCTGTAGATGCTTTTCTTGCAAATGCATCTAGCAGCACTAACTTTGGAAAATGGCTATTATGGTTACTGGCTTTCAGTACTTCCAGCTGAGCTTAACTTTTAAAGTATTAGTATTTTTATTCTGATTTCTGGTATATCTCAGGCTTCTAAAATGGGGAGTTAAATTCACTCTTGCTAGTAAACTGACCAGTGATACCCAGACTGTTCAGATTGCTAGTGTAGAAGCATGTATTGACTTAATATTTAATAAAGACCGCTGTTAAGTGGTTAAGATACAGATATACTGCATTTGTACCTTTCAGATACCAGGTTCTGGTATTTGTATATACGATTTGTGATTAGAGCTAGAGCAGAGCTCAATAGTTTGGACACTTAAAGAAACCTAAGTGCCTATGACGCAGTGGAACTCTAATGCAACTTGATGTCATCTATATTTTTCATTGTTTCTCACACGGAGGAAGAAGTGCACATCTGGTGACGAATTTGTTTTGCAAGCAATTTGGATTGAACTGTAATTACTTATGGTGCATGCCTGCCAGAGCTACTGTGTGTGCTAGCCTTACTTTAGGAAACATTTTTTCAGAAATGTGGAGCTTCCAGAAGGTTGAGTGCTCTCACTGGTGATATTGTCCTGTTTAAGCTTAGCAGACTTTCCTCAGTATTGTTCCTCCAGCATGCTGTTAATGAATGTTAATAACAAGTGTGACAAAGTTACTGCTTTCCTGCAGGCTGAGTTATAGTTTGTCATCAGAGCAGCATCAGGTAACTGTTCCTGATATTGTCAGACAGGGAGTTTTACTCTGGGGTTTGCATTGTTAAAAGCAGTTACTGCAATCTGTCTAGTAAGTTGTTAGTGTTAAACTGTGACTCTTCCTCAAATGGGTGGGCATTAGGGTCTTAGAAGTCACTTGCCCATGTACCAGCTGAACTTGCTAATTATTCCTTGAAAGTTGCTTGATAAATTTTTGTGAGGTCAACTTAGATTACCAGATGAGTGCTTTAAAGTAACTTACGTACTTTGTTCTGTTGAATGGCATTTAGGTTTAGTAATGTCTAATATACTACAAATAAGTGAATACAAGTAACTGAACAGTCAATCTGAACAAATGAACATGTAGCTTGTTTCTGAAGCAACTGGAAGACACTTGTGGAATTTGCATGTGTCCCAGATCTTATTGGGACAGTAGATTAAACTTGATGAAACACTTACCTGCAGTAACGCTACTTTGAAAGAGCTTTATATTAGATTAACAGGCCTGTTCTCAAAGCTTCTGCTAATCATGTCATGAGCATAAACCAAACTGAGTGTAAAGCATGTGTGAATAGGTGAAATTAAACTTAACTTGTAACTTCCCAGGCATGCCTTATGGTATGTGGATGTGGGCAGCATGTCAGAACTACAGCATTTTACTATCTTCAGAGCTGTCAAGGAGACTTATGAAAACAAACTGACTTCTCAGTGGGGAAGAACTCATAAATAGGATGTATCAAATGACAATTAATAATCGACTTTGAGTAATCTTTTTGAAGAATCACTAGCAAAAATTGGTTAAAGCCATTAGTGAGGACAGGAACATTACTTTATTTGTGGAAACTATATTTGAAATACTTTTTTCTGAAAACAACTTGCCTTCTGTTTTTTCTGTCTAAAGTTTGTACAAGTTATCTGCAAAGGCCTTCAGCTAAGCATGAAAGTGAAAGATATGTGCTGAGCTTGTCTGTCTCCTGTATTCCTTCCAGCTTTCATATCAGTGTCTGATTTTAAGTAGCTATTTGCCTCTGATTGCTGAGACCTATAGGAACACAAGGAAAAATGATATCGGAGTTTTTCTACTTCAGTTAGTATTGCACAAGATGTGGCCTGGGAAGTCTAATACAGACAAACTTGTACAACATCTGTGTGGTGGTGTGAGCTGACTTTGTGCTGCATCTCAGCCTGTCATGGGTGATTGATATTCAGGACTAAATTCAAAGTACCAGTTACAGGCATAGTGGTTTGAAACTTTCGATTTCAGAGAAGTACGTGCTAAATGACTAGTTCTCAGTGAGCATGTAAGTACAAGGGGACTGAGATGCAGCCAGCAGTCTTAAGCATGAAACATACATTTTTCTTCTTTTGTAGGAGGCAGTAGAGAAATACGATGAAGTAGTACACAACTTGGAATTTGCCAAGGAACTTCAGAAGACTTTTTCAGGACTTAGCCAAGATGTAAGTGTAAAATACTCTTCTGTATATCATCAGGTGGTAACTGAAAAATTTGTGCTACGCTTAAATGGCAATATGCAGAATACTAGATATTTTTTTATCTTGGAACCTGGGGGAGCAATGTGCTTGAACCATCTGGAGTAGTGAGTAGTGTAAATGTTGACAATTTTGTGTACCACTGACCTCCACAATATAGTTATTCACTGTGTACCCCTGTGCTTAATTAAATTGAGTCATTGGAACTCAGCTGTGTTTGAGATTATTCAAGTGTACTTAGGTTTGAAACTGTTAATCATCTTGTTGGTAGCTTGTGCCTGAGGTGGACTTATGCCCTGCATAGGTGCAGATTGGCAGGGAAGTAGCTCTGTGGGAAGGTATATGCAGGTCCTTGTGGACATCAGGCAAAGTAAATTAAGTGTACCCCAGGACCAGTGAAGGCTAGACTTAGACTGAGGACCAGTAGATTAAAGAGAACTGATTTTTTGCTACTTGTTAATCAGTTGTGTCTATTTCTGGTCACTTGGTACACTAAGGCTATGTATAAACTTCAGTGAGTCCAGTAGTAGTGCTCAGGATGACTGAGGCCTGGAAGACGAGACCTGTGAGGAAAGCCCGAAAGAGTCAGGCTTGTTGAGCCTGGTAAAGCGAAGGCTTAGCAAGAGGTGAATTACTAGCTTTCCATACCAAGGAGATTACTGAAAGGATGGAGCCTTGCCGAGATGTTGTAGGAGAAGGATTAATTGTAAATTGAAATAGTAGCTTCCAACTAGAGGAGGAAAATGGTCACTCTGAGGATAGCTGAGCACTAGAGCAGACTGCCTTGAGTAGTAAAATCTGTCCTTGGATCTTTTCAAGACTGGACTATACAAAGCTCTAAGCAATCTGGTCTTCATTCAGTGTAGCCTTTGTTCTGGAGGCTGGGCTAAATGACATCCCAAGATCCCTTCCAAACAGAATGATTTGTTGTTTTCAGTAAGGGAAAGTGCTGGGGTTAAATCACTTTGGTTTCAGTGAGAAGTACAACTCTCAGTAAAATTTTACAGAAGCTTGTGGAGTTTGCCACTTTCTCTGATGTGGTTGTCTCTAATCATGGCAAGTCACAGATTCAGTGCTTTACGTCTTTATTTGGGGTTTAAAGCACAAACATTATTTTTATGTAAGGAAGTATTTTTATGTAAGCAAGTGTTTTATTTTTGGAGAAACTGATCTCTTGGCTCAAGCAAATGATATTCTTATGGAAATGTCTGATCCAGGATAGGGCTGGGGATGCTAAACATGATTAGTCACTGTTCTGGCGTTATTTCTCTGCCTCTTGCAGAATGCTGAAGGACTGTTAAAATGGCTGGTGAACACAGAGGTCACTGAGACACAAACAATTCTGCCAGAGAGGCTTTCCTTGTATATGTAGTAACTCCAGGTAGTGTGGTAAATCTAAGTACTGTGTGAGCAGAGATTTACGAGCCCTTTCAGCAGTGTTGCTGTTTTGGATTCTCCCAGTCGTTGTACGTTGTTCGTAGAAACTACTGTGCTGAATACCAAAACTTGGATCGCTTCCTGTTGCTTTCTTTTTGTATAGCTGCCCATAAAGTAACAGAAATGAGGGACTGTGACCTAGTGTATCTTCATGTAGGCATTATTAGTGTTCTTGAACTTATGCTATGTTTAAAGGCTTTGCTTTTTCCTCATCTCTACTTCTACCAGTATGGATTCTATAGCCAATACCCGTTACTGGAACACTAGGGGCTGTTCTGGCAACAGAATTCTTATATTCTTTCCAGTGCATTCTAGAAAACTCAATTTTCATAGATCTTGCAAAGAAACTTAATATACACCAGATTGAGGCATTTCAAATTCTGCTATTACTCAGGTAGCTTGTGCTGCATTATTCTATTAGTATGTGATGAACCTTCTCAAATGCGTGAGGGCTCTGTATGTTCTGTGATTTTAGTGAGTGTTTCAGTCTTCTGACACAAATAAGAGTAACTGTAGGATTCTGCTGTATCATTTGAATTGGAGTATTCAAAAGTGAAGAGGCAGTTGTCTCACTAGGAGAAATTTGAGACTTCTGCATCACTAACTTCATGTGATGAATGTTAAACATAAGTTAGGCTTATATTTGTGCATTGGTATCAATTCCTTATATTCAGTTGTGAACACTTACAACTAGCAGGCATAATCTGCATCTAAGTATCATAAAGGCTCATCAGAAGTGAAGCTACCAATATTCAATTTGACTAAAAGCTTGATGTGTTGAGAATTAGATAAATGGGGAGCTCTTCCAGAGGAGGAGCTTGAAAGTTCTTGGGTACCTGAAGACAGCAGCTCCTGTTATCTAACCACAATTAATAGTTAACTTGATCAATGTAGGGTGATCAATACTAGATTTAATGTGTTTTATCCTAGAATGCTTTTACTAAACTGTAATGTTTAATTGTTGAATTCATGTGTTGAAATAGCTGCTGAAAGCACAGAGGAAGGCTCAGAGAAGAGAGAGTCTGTTGAAGCTTGAAGCAGAGAAGAAAAAACTGCGTACAATACTTCAAGTCCAATATGTATTGCAGAACTTCACTCAAGAGCATGTTCAGAAAGATTTCAAAGGTGGTGTGAATGGTGCAATATATTTGCCTTCTAAAGAACTAGACTACCTCATAAGATTTGCAAAACTGACGTGTCCAGGAAGAAATGAGAACTTGAGGTAAGTTCAAGATTTTTGTCTAATTCCTGTATTTCATTCACTACAGTAAATGTCCTCTGTTTGACACCGCTGTGTCTTGAAATACTATGTTTTGGGACATTTAATTAAAATTCATGGAATATACTTGGTTTAGTCTGAGACTGGGAATGTTAGCCCTCTGAGCATTAAAAGAAAGCTGCAGTAATTACAGCTGCAGTTGTGCAATTTACATACAAGCCCTGACATCATCTGTATCTCTGTGGGGTTGAGGGGAGGTAGTTTGGTACTCCCATAAGGAGGGAGGCTGGTGGTGTGCCACTTCCCTGAGGTCTCGCTGTTCATGAAATGAAAGCGCAGGAAACACAGGAGAACTGTTCTATATTCCATTCACATGATGATCCAGATGTGTTTCTTTATTCCAAGAGAATGTAAGGTGATAGTCCTGATGGTTTCTTGCTACTAGTTTTAAAAATGACCAAAGTTTTTGATATATCTACACTAGATGTCATACAACTTAAGGTAACAGGTTATCAGCGGATGTCAGTACTAAGTTGGCGCGATACGTGTACTGTGATGGCTTTGCCTAGCCTGACAGCCTGTCTGCTTTTAAGATAGTGTAGTGATAACTGTATTTAAAAACAGAAAATAGTTATTAGGAGTTGACTTGAAACACCTTATGTGTAAGAGTAATTACCTTCATATTCAAATGTGGCTTAAGTTCCAAACATGACTTCTAATCACTTGCCATATGGTAAACTTGCCTAATTTTTACTCTTATCTTCTGAAAAGCAGCTGCTTCTGCTACACAATAAGAGTTTCTCATCCCAGTGAAATAACTGTTTCGAGCTTATTGTCATTGTATCTCCCTTTCCACAAGAAGCGTAATCCTTTCCTTTGGAATACTATATTTCATCACGGTGGACTTCAATCCATTGTATGGAGGGGATGGAATGGATCACGGACCTATGTCAAAGTTTCTCAATAATCAGCAGAGTGGCAGGAGCTGCTGATGCCCCTGTGCATGTCCATCCAATAAACAAGGCAATCAGCTGACTTAACAGCAACGGTTTTCCCTCTTTGGGAATCCTGGCTTGGAATGAAGTCCAGTCATAAGGTCTTGGGAGATAGTACTAGGCTCTCTAATCTGTCATAATTGCCAATGAAAGAAATTACATTTGCTAGATTAAATCATGTATAAACAGATACAGATGAATTGCTTTCAGTTGTGCATAATGGGCTTAGGATGCACTCTATGTGTACACCCTTCATTTGTAAGGCTAAACATAACTCAGTGTCTTAAAATGAGGGGTACTGGGATACTGCAACACTTAATCTTGGCTATGATTCTACCTGGTAAAACTGCCATTTGTTTCAGTGTTGAAGACCAGATGGAACAATCATCTCTCTACTTCTGGGACCTTCTAGAAGGAAGTGAGAAACCTGTGGTTGGAACAACATGTGAGTTTCTGATCTAGAGAAATAACTTAGGTCTGAAATCTATGTGCTATTTAAAAAATAGTGAATAAACATGAAAGGCTTCAAATCAAACACTTTATGTTGTGTGTAACTTGGTTATCTGAGGATGAACTAAGTTAATCTTGGTTTGTTCTAAGTTCTGCTTTTTAAGTACAGATCAATAACAATACAGCATGTTTTCTTTTTCTAGGTAAAGACTTACTCTTTTTCTTTTATTGATCTACTAGCACCTTTTTGAGGAATAGTGATGGTAGTAATTCAAAAGCTGATTAATGATTACCTTACAGAACCAGTGGGAAGTTTTTTTTGATAGTTATGTGCAAATGTTGTTCCCAGCCATGAAATGCTTACTTGAGTATGCTGATGTGTATTACAAAACTTCATTGGCCCCAGGCTGGAGGTCCCATAGCACTGAAGATTGTCACTTCTTGTAGGAGTTCCAGGCTCATACCTGTTGCCTGTCTACAGTGCAGGAATCTGCACTAAGGAAGGATAGACATTAATGGAACTTGCTGTTATCTCCAGTCATGCACAGTGAAGTCTTACTTGCACCTGTTGTGAGTGTTCTTACTTTTCAAGCACAACAGAATCTGTGGGACTCTACATATTTTCTTCTGTCTGTGGCTTAGTTTCAAAAACCCTGGTTGTAAGCCAGCGTACGCATTATGTATTCCTATTTAAACCTTGCTTGGAGGGAACTGTCCTTACTTAAGCTGTAGTCTTCCCATTGCAGGCAGATCTTGCTTGTTCCATTTACTCCCATCTTGTAGTGGCAGAAATTTTGCATTTTTCATTGACAGTAATGTTGCTGAAACTCAGACCTGAGCACTAGTGTACCCCACCATTGTTGTACTGACAGCTAATTGAAATGCTTTTCATATAGTTCTGGACAAAGTGCAAGCTGGCCTTGTATTGCTACAGGCTGGTAACTTTTAGCCTTGTATCTGATGTGAATTGATAGCTACCTAATTATCTTGGACTCCACTTTTTTATCTTTTTGGCTGTCATCTAAACAACTTTTTGACTCTTGTCATTATCTCTACCCCTTTAGTGCCAGTCTTGCATCATTTTGTGTGCAAGCTAAACTTCAGATAAAGCTGTCATGATATCTTACTAGTGTTCATTGACTTGGAAGACCTTTTTTTTCATCCATGTTCAATTCTAGCCGTTATTCTTGTTCATATGGTCGTCACTGGTAGGAGTGATCTTTCACCAATTATTCTGCCTGTTCTCAAGGCTGCCATGTCTCTACCTCCTATAAAAAAATTTCCAGGATCAATGTTACTTCTAAGGTCTTACTCTCTACCTTAAGCCGCATGTTTTTGCGTAAAGGAGGAAGCTGGTCAGTGCTTCTCAAAGCACAGTGAAGCTCTACTTCACCATGTCAGCTTTGGCTCTTCCAAAACTTCAGAGGAATAAGCTTAGTTAGGAACAGTCTCTCGCTTTCTCCTTCCCTTCTTGTTTTTGCAGTTCCCAACTTCCTTCTGAGATAACATGCTATCACTGAGAAGGGGGCATTGTAAGGCAGCTCCACAGTGACTCCTTTTAGCTTTACCTGTGCTGCCACAGCATGCTTTTAGTATCAGTGTTGGCTAGCTTATAGGAGGTAAAAGAATTTATTTCTAAGCAGTGGTTGATCAGGTTGGCTCAGTATTTACCTTGTGCTTTTAAACACAAGCTGCAGTCTTACCTTTGTATTGCAAAGGTGTTCTCAGGTGTAATGTATAAAACAGTTTAACACATACTTTCCTTTATTAAAACATTTTGTTGCTATAACTCAGTAAGGTGTGCAAACTTAGAAGTTGCAATTTGTATAAAGGGAGGAAGAAAGGAGTCTTGGTCTGTAATCTGAATGCCCCTTAATTTCAAATTTTTGTATCTTAATTTTGTGGGGTTTTTTTACTCTTCAGATAAACACATGAAGGACCTGTTATCCAAACTTCTAGACTCTGGCTACTTTGAAAGTATTCCAGCTCCTCGCACCACTGTGCCAGTAAAAGAATTGGAAGAAGAAATAAATAGAAAACCTGAGAGAACAAGGCAGCTGTCAAAAGGAGAGTCTGTCAAAGAACCAGGTGGAATATTACAGGATTCAATTTCTGTATCATAATGTTGGGATAAGCTTGAACTGAGCATTGACTTTGCATAGCTTGATGCTAAATCTAATCTTGTGCTGTAGCTTACTTGTAATGTAGTAACTACAATGGAACCTGCAAGGCTGGCAGCCCTATTCTGGCTAATATTGTAGAAAAAATTAATTTATAGTAGGATGTTTTTGCCTTCTGAGCAAGTCTCTGTTGAAAACATAATTGTTGTGTGGAGAATGTTACATATTACAATAACCAGATTACAGATAGTACCAAATGTTTCTTGTTTAAACTTCTGCAAATGTAAACCAAATCAGAAAATAAAAGCTTGTCTAAAAATAACATGTTGAATGACAAGCTGAGCTTTCGGAATATCACATTTAGCAATTGACACTACTTAAATAGAAGTAAAGACTTGATACTGTCTGGTCTGCCTTTTTGTATTTGAGTTGAAACAAATCAACATGCTTTCTTTAGAATCCATTGTGGAGCTTATGAAGTCTGAAATACAGCCACAGGAGGTAAGATATAGCACTGCTAATTGCTTTCCTTTTAGTATTTGTGATTTCTCAAACATAACTGCATTTATGCAGCCCTTTTTTAAACTTAAAAGGGAATCTGATCAGCAACTTAGATGTTGCTTTATGTAGGAAGCATTAAAGACTTGGTTGCATTTCTATTTCTCTTGCCAAATTTATGGCTTCTGTAGGGTATTCTGGGATAAATGGGGCAGGATTACATGAAGCGGTGTAATACTTTAATGCTTTGGCACTTTCCTGAATAAACCAAAGCATCAGCCTTTAGAGTGGAAACACTGATCTTTTGTGTACTATGGGATAAAGAAAATACACATCTGCTAAAGCTGTCTCTAAAAGCAAAGCTTATTGCAGTAGGTTTGATACTGGTAGTGTTGAGAATAATGTAGGTCTTTCTCTGACTTGTCGGAAAAGTAGGGATCTCAAAACAGATTTGTTTGCATAGGCAAGTGTGGACCTGATTCAACAGCCCTTTAGACTCCTCGGTTGAGTACTCAAGCTTCAACTGGCAATGTAAAAACCGTTAGTGTTGGTTCAAAAGGTGGGGAGGGGTATTCTCTTATAAGGGGAAATACTGGTTCTTAAAATGCTGGATACCTATTTCCCAGGTATCCCACTAGAGGGTGTGCTCTGGAACAAGTTTTTGTAAACTACTCCTAATACTATTACCTGACTAAAGCTTTTCGGGTGACTTGTCAGGAAAAAAATCTCACCCAGTGAGCCTTGTACATTCTTCATATATATATATTTCCTGTTTATGACAAAGTGATAACTCAGGAAAAGTTCAGGACATCTTCTTTGAGCTCTCAGAATTACTGACACAGCCTGGAGTTGAAGTCCAGTGGTACCAAATCTGATTATCTGGTGACTTTAGTATTTAAACTTCATTAAGAATGAGGGTTATACTTGGTTACTGGATCAAAGAATTTGGAGGAGGTGCTGCTATGCTTAGCAGAATGTCTACTAATATAGTACCACAACATTTTAGATGCTTGGGAGATCCACCCTGAAATCAGAATTGAACTTGATGTTGTTGCTGTATAGGAACATGAGTTAGCATTGAGGATAAGGGTAATAGAGTCACTCAGCTCAAGTATTTTGCTTGTGCTGTTTGAGATTGTTTCACGCTTCTCTGTGACATGTGAAGCAAAGCTAGTCTGCAGTGTTGTAGGATAAAACTATGGCTGGCCACATAGTTTCTATGGCTAGTGCTTAAACTGTCTAGGCTCTGCTTTCAGTAAAAAATTTTCAGTAGCTGGGTGACTGAACTTAACTGACCTGAACTGTAGTAGCAAAATGTTTTCTTGGGAGCCATTAAGTTTCTCTGGTCTATATAGTTTCTCAACAGGCGTTATTTGCCTGAAGCAGAATACTCTGTCAAGAAGAAGCCAGAAGAGCCCAAATCTTGGGAAGCTGAATGTGCTAGAAAGCAAGAACCTCCAAAGTCCTGGGAAATGCTTGTTGATACTGAAGAGCAGGAACAGAAGCAGAAACAAGAGACCTTAAAGCCTTGGGAAGCTCGTGTTAGGCAGCAAGAACCAAAAAGACCAGATTCCCCAAAGCCTTGGGAAGCTCGTGTTAAAGACGAGGAACAGAAGCGTGAGTCTACAAAGCCCTGGGAGACCTGTATTGAGGAGGAAGATCAGAAGAAACAGGAATCTCCAAAGGCCTGGGTAGCACGTGTTCGAGAGGAGCATGAGTCCCCCAAACCTTGGGTAGCAAAGGTTAGGGAAGAGCAGGACCAGAAGAAACAGGAATCGCCTAAGCAATGGGTAGCAAAAGTTAGGGAAGATCAGGAGCAGAAAAAGCAGGAGTCACCAAAACCTTGGGTAGCCAAAATTAAGGAAGAACCAGAACAAAAACAGGAAATTCCAAAACCTTGGGTAACTCAAACTAGGGAGCAACCGGAACAAAAGAAGCCAGAGTCTGTGAAATCATGGGAAATGCCTGTTAGGGAAGAGCCAGAGCAAAAGAAGCAGGAGCCTATGAAAGCTTGGGCTGCACATGTTAGGGAGGAGCCAGAACAAAAGAAGCAGGAGACTCGAGAGGCCTGGGAAAAAGCTGACAGGCAGCAGCAAGTGTCATCACAGCAGCTACAGAACCCTCCGAAGTCCTGGGGAGCTGCAAGTGTTGGGCCAAAGGAGCAGATGGGGCCAAAGAAGTTTGATATGGAACCCAAAGAAGTGAGTTGGCATATGTAGTATTATCTGTGATAACCTTTTGACACTAGTGTATTGGACTAAAGCTACCTATTAGCAGAGGCTTTATAAGGTGTATTTTGTAGGCCTGTGTTTATATTCCTCTTTCATTCTTCCTTGGGGGAAATAATTCTGGCTGTTAAACTTTATATTTGAGTAGCAAGATGGTCTGCTTTGCTTTTTACATAGGCACAGTATTGTTGCATTTGAGCCTTGAATAACTGCTTTATGCATAAGGCAGGAGAATTAGCTCAGTTCATCCACAGCTATTGGCTCTGTCCACTGTTACCAGTACAAAGCAGGTATGACTCATCCAGGGATCAAATACTTTGTCTGTGCCTGCAGGCAAATAGCACTTCAGTAATTTTCTTAGGCTTTTGATTAAAATAGCTGCTGATTCAAGAGATATCTAACATCTAGATAATATCTAACCATACAGGGGCTTAAATATGTATTTCCAGATGAATGCTTAAACCATACTGCTGTCCTGGAGAGTCTAACCAATAGCATAGCTGTTTTAGGAATGTAAAACAAAAGCTATTGCAGAGCTTACAGCAGAGCAGGCTGCTAGCTTCTGGTTATTACCTTCTTTCTCACCTGTGCTGGAGTAGCAACAATTCTGGTAACTGTAACAATAGGTAACTGAATTCTGCTTTGTCTACCATCTTATGTCATTAAGAGCAGTGTTTAATCTAGAGTTAGGCTTCAGGAGGACAATACCAGGGGGATGGAACTATTCTCTTGTATGCAATGTTGTCAGCCCTGCTACTTTGTTTCTGCAAGAGCAGAAACCAGTAAATTTTGTATTACTCATAGTAAACAACTAAGCTTAAATCTTGTCAGTAAACTTGGCATAACTGAAAATTGGATGTTCTTGTGCCTAGAGGCGGGAGCGCAAACAGAAGGTTGAACAGGAAATTAAAAAAGTATGTAACATAGAGCACTGGGTAACAAAATGGGATTAAGGTGCTTCAGCTTGATTCATCTTTACACTCACGCTGAGTAGAATATTGTGTCCACTGGTGCTGGTACAGGTAGAAAACCTGGTTGCCTCACTAAGTAACTGAGCACAAGCAGGTGTTGTGCACCCATCTATGCATAGTATTGCTGTTACTGGAACTATCTGAAGTGTTGGAGCAGTCTCAAGCTCTTTAGGATGCCTTGAAATTTCTGTTGTCAGATTACCTTAAAGATTGAATGCAAGATGCTACCTAATGAGATGGGGCTCTTATTTTTATATAGGATGGACAGATGGGTGGCTTAAGCGGTGGACAAAACTTTGATGCAGTAAGGAAAAAAGGGTCTCCAGTCGGAGAAACTTGCAAACTGCCTAGGAATGTTCATAGTAATGTGCAGGTGTGCATGTTAGCAAAATTAAACTAAATTAAATGTTGGAATGTGAGGCCGCTTAAGCTGGATTGCTGAATTAAGTAAGCAAAGCGTATTTTTCAAGTATTCAAACTTTGATTTACCAGCTGGCTTTATTTTTGCTTAGTAGCTATTGAGAAATCCTAGTATTGAAAGTATATTGAATGTGTAGAAAACAGTGGTCTGTCAACCTAGCTAGTTCTCATAACTAATTTTTAAAAAATAGATATTTTTTTGACTTGTGAGGTGCATATAAAGAAAAACCAATCATATTAAACCTTTTGGATAATGAAATTTCTCTTGCCTTTGCTTATATGAAGAGAAAAGGCACTGCAGTGCTATAGCTGGATCCATTTCACTCCCAGGGAATGCCATTTGTAAATGACCTTGTGCAGGGATCTAGGCATAGTAGATACAAGGCCTGTGTCACTGCTGCTGCTTTCTGGAGCTGAAATTAATCTTTTTCCCTGAAATAACTTAGAGCTTGACCTTTTAATAACTGCTAGGCTTTGAGAACTTAAAGTATGTTTAATGTATCATAATGTGCAATGCTTAAGAAAGTGAGCCTAAACCAGCAGAGTGAGCTGATGTGCAGGCGTGTTAAACTGTTGTTCTATTTAATGTTTGTGCAACTTGTGGACCACCAGACTTGGTTAGAGCTAACTTTGTGCCTGCTATGTAAAAAAACCAGTTTGGCCTGTACTGTGATTCTGTGCCATTTAATTCATACCTGCTGTGAATGCTGCTCTAAGTAGCAAGCAAATGTTACTTGTGTATCTGCATGGCACAGCTAGTGATCACTGCTGTGACTATGGCTTGGGTGTTCCCATTCCCCCTGATTTAGTACTCTACAGCTAACAAACCTGAAGATGAACTGAGGTCCTGTATCATAGAAATGAATTTTACTCGTGTATGAGGTCATTGAAAAGTGTGTTAAGAGTAGTGGTATGTGTAATTAGACCTTCAGCCTCTACAAAAAAATCAAGCTTTAGCAGGAGTCCCTAGTATACTAGCACTCCGACTAGTAAAGATCTGAAGTGGTCAGTGTGTCTTGCAATGGTTTGACAGGTCCTGAAACATTCTAGGTATTTAAACTCTGGTTTTAGTCAGTTCTCTAAACATACACATGCAGCAAACACTGGTTTGACGTAAGTAGTGCTCATGTCAAACTTAAGCACTACTTAGGGTCTAAACTGTCAAAATAATGTTTCTGAAACCTAAACTTATTGGTGCTGCATAAAACTAACCTGAATGTTGCTTGACCACTAATGTTAAGTGATCTCAGCATGTATAAGTTTGTGAGCTGGACTAATAGGTTACTAAACTTAGAATCTCCTACCAGCTTGTAATGACTTCCAGAAACAGCATCTAACTGTAGACTAGAAAGAAAACCTGTTTTAAAACCATCTTAGGGAGGTTAAGTACCCATTCTGTTTAAAAGCATCTCTTTTTATCATGCCATAAGCCCCAAAACACTTTTAACTTCCTGATGCTTTGTTGTGTATGCTCTGTATTGCTCTTAAATATTCTAGTTTTGAATACCTTAGTACCAGCAAACCAATATGGTAACTTTACTACAGCTACTTCTGATTGGTGTATTTTAATAGATGCAGAAACTAGAAAACAAGTTCTGCAGAATGGAGAGTCTCAATGTTTCAGTTCTGGCTTAAAGACATAATACCATTTATGTAACCCAAGTATATATGTATGCTTGCTCTCCTAGTTGAAGTAAAGAGTGCTACCAGTATAATGCATAGAGTATGAGCTGGGGAAGGAGATGAAGACTAACAAATTGTAAAGGCATACAGAAAACTGTAGCATCTTTGCAACCACAAGTGAAACATTGCAGTCTCTTATATGCTTTCATGCTTTTAAGGCTGTTTTTACCTGTTCGATTAATGTACAAGTCTAACTTACGTAGCTAGTGAATGATCTTAATAGCTTCAGACACTGACAGACTTGACCTGGTTAGGTGACTTAAAGCTGAAAAGCTTCTGTTACCTGTTTGCAAACATAGAGAATCAGTTGGTAGTGTACTTGTTTTGTAAACTGTAGTGAGGAGGATAGTAGAAGCATTCATCAGTTTGACCCATAATAGATTTACCATGACAGCAAGTGGTTTATGGTTAAGATTGCTTGTAGGTGAGATCTAATAGTCATGGATAGTAAGATTCCAATTCCTAGTAACTTGATCTATAACTTGCTGAATTAAGTTAAATCTCAGCTGTATCTTCTGTGCTACCTGTAGATCCTTAATAGCTTTAGTACCTGTTCATTATTGGAAGCTATACAGCAAAACAAATTGCACAGTGGTAGTTAAAGGTAGTGCTTGTGCATCGGAAATTCTGATTGAGATAGTAGTACAAAGGTGCACTTCTCTTGCTCTAGAGTAAAGTAAAACTTCTCAAAGCTCAATGAGTGGGCCACATAGATATTAGAAATGGAATCCTCCAGAGGTAATGTGCTGTGTGCACATGGATTATGCTTTGTGAAATTCATGAAATCCTGCAAGCTTCTTCGCTGTGCATGGTATGGGAATTTCTGCAAATGCAAGTTATTAGTTTCAGATAATTGTTGAAGAGGAAATGCTTCAATGTTGAAGAGGAGTGTTTTTTGAGCTTCTTGTCCTAAACCTGGGCTAAAAGCAACTTGCTTTGAATTCAGTGTGACAATTAAATGTCATAACATACCCTGTTGCCCTATAGTCTAATGATTTCATACAAATGTGCAACCAAACTGCTATACAGTATGTTGAAGTAGTAACCTCCTATTAAAGACAAATATTTGTACTGTGGGGAAGTAAAGGCTTTCACATGTTTCTGTGTGTCTTAATATTTGGGTCAGCTGAAATAATGCAACTATGTAATGTCTTCAGATTTGCCTCCCTCTAGCTACACAGACAAACACAAGAGCAGCAAAGATGTAAAGAATCACTAAATTGTTTTTAAAATACTTAAACCTACCTCTTCCCTAAGCAGCTTTCGAAAGATGTTAGACTATCTACACAGCCTAATATTATTACTCTGTAAATAACAGGGCTTCTGCTATTTAAGGAGTTTATTATCATGATTTTTCTGATATACTTGCCTAATCTCTGACAAAACATTTTCCTTTTAAAAAGTGAATTGAGAACAAGTTGGGATGAACTGTTCAGGCACCATCTGAAACAATCAAGGGGCAATAAGATCCTGCACAAGTCCTTATTTAGCTACAAAGTTGGGCTGCCATGTGGGAGCACAGGTGTAGTTTTCATGCCAAACTTTGAAAAGTTTAATATAATACTCCCAATGCATCAGCT
>NW_010428348.1:0-21209 GCF_000710305.1 Buceros rhinoceros silvestris | reverse complement strand
AGTGGAAGGATTTTGGTCTAATCCTGAGTCACTTGCTTGCAATGTATCTTTTAGGTGCAGTTTCTTCAGAATGTCTAGAAATGCCATCCTAATAAGAACTTCACTTACTGGTATGGGGTCTACTGGGAGAAAGTATGTTTTAAATCTGGAGCGGTGCAGCTTTGATTTGTTTTGGCCTTCCAATTAAATGCATGGGTTTCCTGAGATGGAGGTGCCTAATTTTGCACTAAATGCAGACAGTCCGCAGAAGACCTATTGTCTTCTGTACATCTTACTGCAAGAAACTGAATCAAATTAATTCTGTGGTTTAACTAGTTGTGGCAACAGTAAGCTGATTTTTTTAATACAGTAAAAGCTTGATTCATGAAATATCAGTAACAGCACAGAATTCCTTGGTGCACAGTGTGACACCTATAGGTTGCTCTGGAAGTACACTGGATAAAGCATCTTGTCTTGCTTCCAGTATTAGATTTAATATTTTTTCTCCTTATTAGGTGCCTAAACCTGTACATCAGCCAGCTGCAGAATTTTGCTCTACTTCAACTCTTCCAAAAGATCCAGTATTGAGAAGGGAAAAACTTCAGGATTTGATGACTCAGATACAAGGGACTTACAACTTCATGCAAGTATGTTTTTCTCTGCTGTTGTAGCACAAAGCTCCAATTCCTACTGGGTTAGGGAAAACAGTGCTGGCGATGCATGTTTGCACTGAATGAATGAATCTAGCTCTAATTAGCAAACTACAACCTGTCAAATGAGTATCTAGTATCATTTGTATCTAGTTTGAATTATGTTTTTCTCCCAACCAATGATCTTTTTTCAAAAGGAATCCATTCTGGATTTTGATAAAGCTTCACCAAGTGCCATTGGTTCATCCCAATCACCTTCAGTTACTCCAGCCAGTAGTTCTGTAGGTATGTAATACTTTAAGTGTAAACTGTATGTAAGATTTTGCAAATGCTAACAGTTTGCTTGGGCTGTAGATCATCAGGCCTGGTGAAGACATCTTGTCTAATTAAAGAATACCAATGTCAGATTTTAAAAAAAGGCAACTGAAGCCACTTACCTGCTTATTTATTGCTGAAGTTGGTGCATCTGCCTGGAAGTGGAATGTTTGTAGAAACATTGACTGGCATGTGCTTCTGAACCCAGCTGCAGAATTGACATACTGTATCTGTGTAACAAACTTGTCTAGATGTGGTGTATATAGACAAAAGCTGTGAATGAGCTCAGGATAAGGAGCAGTTACCTAGTTACACCTAATAAAACTGGATCTTTCTGCCATGTTAAACTGTTTGGGTGGCTCTTGGGCTATAAAACACAATTACCCAGTTTATTAAATATGTAATAATTGCCTTTTTAAATCTGGAAAATGGGTATCTTTTATGGTAGAAATATTTTTATCATTGAATAACCTGTCCTCTTTTACGAAAGAGCTGAAGTTTTTAATTGGGTGTAGTTTACTGATGCCAAGACTAAATATTTGCAGTGCACACAACAGTGTGCATCTTCATAAACCAGATGTTTCAGTGTGCAGTTCTACTTTTTGAAAACTGTATGTAGTGTTTGAATTTAAAAGTAAATGTTGCTTAATACATTCTTCTTTACAGCTTCAAAAGAACAAAAACTGCCAAGTCAGAATGATTTTCTTCAACAACCCCTTCAAGTAAGTTGGAAGTTAGGACTGCCCTGACGAGGCAAAGCTGTAGCCAAGGAATGACATAGGGGTTAATCAGAATAGGCTTAGTACTTCAATTGATTTTTCTTGTTATCAGTGGTTTTGTAACAAATTTCATATAAGCTAGTAACTTGCAAGTCTAAGATCCCTCAAATGTTGGCAAAGTTGGCTCTTCCTCTGCTTAAAAAGCAGCAACGTATGTTTGAGATTTCTTGAAGTAAAAAGTATGTTGAAGATGTGCTGACATAGTTTGAATATTTAACCCATAGATTCAAGTCAGAGCTAATAGCTGCATGCAAAAGAACGTGCTGCTTCTTTCCTAGGTAGTACATGTCTTCATCTTTAAGATCCTCACAAAGATAGTGTCTCAAACTTTGGTAGATATGGTTAAGGGAACCTTAAATTTGCTTACTCTGCTTGCATGTTTTGCTAGTTTGGCTATTAAATAGGTTTCATTGCCCCTAACAAATTCCTAAAACTCAGACTAACTGGTCAAAGCACTTCAGCTCCTGCCTTATCCTGAGGTTTATTTGGAAATAATCAGTGTGTTTTGGTGAAACTGAAGATTTAAGATAATCTTCTGAAACCTTATCTCAGTTTTCTCTTCTTGCAAGGCTGCTGCTTCATCCATGACGCTGCATGGTTCAAACACATCCCTAGCATCTGCTGATCCAACTCTTTCTGGCTCTGAAACTGAAGACTTGGTGACAGCACAGGCACCACAGGTAGTATACCCAGGGGTTCGTTGGCATTCAAAGATCTGTGTGATAGCTAGCCCTATCTATCTGGTGGGGCCTCTCCTGAGTATAACTATACCTGAACAACATACAAGGACAGGATGCAAGTAAAAGCAATAGTATAGCCTATGTTCTGGAATGCTTAAAGATGGTTGGAAGAGTCTTCCTAACACCACATGAATGTGAACAGTCTGCCCCTTGAAATAGGAAGAGCATAGGATGAAAAATGCAGGCTAGAAAATGTGGTGCATGTTCTTGTGGGAATATATGAGCAGCATAAATACTTGCTTTGGTTACGGTGTATAATACTCCCTCTAATGACAACACAGAGTAAGTATGAATTGGGATGGGTATTGTCATGAAATAGCAGACTTCTCTGTAAGCTGAAGACCGAGATGAGTTCTCTCAAGCACTAACTGAAGAAATACTGGGAATCTGACTTCCTGGTGTTCAGCCAAGACCTCAAACTTTGCTTTCTTAACTGTATTCATGTGCAGTTAAATCTTCAGCTAGCATTGAAATATTGTTTAGAGGTGAAAACAATATTTCAGATCACTGTCTTAAAGATCTCTTGCATAGTGTGGTGTTGTGTTCAGAAACACAGCTGGCTGTTCCCTGTTGAACTATCTAATATACTACAGTGTATGTAGATTATAATGGGGAAATATTCATGCTTTTTAAAATGTTTTTTTGCTGATGAATGTGCTATCAGTATACTGTGTGTGTATCACTATTCCTTAATAGAATCACAGAATCATCTGGTTGGAAGAGACCTTTTAAGATCCAGTCTAGCTGTTAACCCTGCACTGCCAGGGTCCCTAAATAGAATCATCTGGTTGGAAGAGACCTTTTAAGATCCAGTCTAGCTGTTAACCCTGCACTGCCAGGGTCCCTAAATAGAATCATCTGGTTGTACATTGTGTAGTTGAATGAATGTCACAGTCTCAACAGTTATACTCTTGCTGCCTGTTGCATCAGCAGTTTTGGCCTGGTTCTTGACAACTACTCTCACTTCTATAGTGTCGTAAGGCTTCTTGTGCTGACAAGGATTAAATAACATTGCACAGACTGTGCTGTGACGTAGAACACCTCATTTAGTAGAATGTTCTGAGTTTTTTGCAAACTTGTAATTAGGGTTGCATGTGCCCAGCCTATCTCTGGTCCCTTAGGCTTGAAGTGCCATGTCTTGCTTTTCCAGTCCTGCTTCTTATGGAAAGCAGTAAATGAGCTTTGTTTGCCAGCACAACTAGGGAATATGCCCCATGGTGACAGTGCACTTTCCTGGTATGTGAGTGCATACCTGTTCCGTCTGAGACACCTGTGATGGTATACATGGTGAGAATGGAACTGGTAGTCTTAAGCCCTAGGCTGCGTATTTAAGTATAAGCAATTCTTAAACTGAGTATTACAAGTGCGAGCTAACTGTAGAATGTGAGGCTTTTGCAAAAGTCAACCAGAGTTTGGCTCTGAAGCCTTCTTCGACAGCTACCAGAACCTCAACATCAGACGTGTCTTGCCATTTAATTCAGTGAGACAGGTGTGCGTCACAGACTTCGCTGTAAATAACTGCTTGAAGCAATCTACAGTTCTTAAAATTATCTAACTTTGCAGGGTTTGTACAACCTAATGTGTAAGAAGGGTAATCTAAGTCTGAATCTCTAAAGCTAATTACTTGAAGCTTTTGGTTAAGATGTTAGTACACTTACTTTGGGCTTAATGTGTCATGGTCTTTCAAAACCCACTTGTTTCAACTTACACACTGGTATTTCATAGCTCTAGGAGAACTTTATTCTTTCTGCAATAATCCTTGTAATAGCAGATGCATGTATGGCTGCTTCTAGGTATCAGCATCACTTTCACAAGAGACTGAGAAATATACTTCCCAGCCACTGTATCAGACAAGTTCACGTATTTCTGAGCCACTGATACCTAAAAAGATTGAAATTGCCCAGGTGAGCTATTATAAATACAGGTAAGGTAATTCTGTGTCTAGAGCCTTACATGCCTTTTGACTTCTGATTTCTATAAATACTGGTATTCTAAATCAATATTCATTTTGCTGTCTGCACAGATGAGACTTAATGCTCATTAATACTTTGTCTGGACAACTCAGCATTGTTTCTAATGTGAAACATGATAAAGTTGGAAGGGAAAAAATCAAACTCCCTAAACTTCCTGAGTTTCTTTGGAAAAGTTGTCACTTTTGGTATCAGCCAGAGAATCATCTCCCAATAAACAGAACAGAAGGCATTTTGTTTCTGTAGCGGTGGGGGGGAAAAAATACCTGATGTCTCCTTATTGTGAAATTATTACAATGCGTGGTATGTATAGTAGCTCATAGGCACATTTCACTTAATCAGCAGAGACTGCAATAGAAGTACTGTTTGCTGAGGATGCACAGCAAGATTTGAAATTGTAAGCAAAAGCTATTTTGTAGCTCTACTATGTCCAAATGTCATCCTGTAGAAACTGCTGACTTCTGTCAGTCTAGGCTTTAGAACAAATTAACTGCTTCTGTTACTGCCTGATAACTATCAAGTGACCTTTCATTACATTCGTTCTTCCCTCAGGCAACTATTCCCCTCCCAAGTGAGCCACAGTCACCATTGCCTACTTCAAGCACTTCCATGTCGCCAGTACCACCAGCCCAAAGCTTTCAGTCTCCGCCAGCAAGTAGCAGTTCTGTCACAATAACAGCAGCTCCCTTTCAGGCTATGCAGACTGTAAGTATGCAACTAGAGGCCAGAGAAGAATAGTTGACAGAAATGCTAATAATTCAGTCCTAATACTGGGGAAGTGGCTTCTTGTGTGATATAGTGCACAACTTGATAGACCATTTTGATGTTTTAATGTTAAACCTTGATTAGAACTATGATTCTCCAGTGCCTTCAGAACTTCAGAAGCAGGTGATCCAAGAACAGAACAGAGGTCCTGGTTTTGCTCTGTATAGTCCCAAAATCTTAATACTGGAAAATCCTAGTAGTCTCAAGAAACTAAGGAGAAATCAGACCTGAAATCAACAGACTTATAGCTGTGCCCCTAGTTGTCTGTTCCTGAACTGTTCTTAGGCATAGGTTTCAAATAATAAAGATGTCAGAGGAGAGAGGGAATCCTGAAGTATAGCTGTTCGGACTAAAAGGTCTTTGAAGACTGAACCTGTCCTGCTGCTTTTTAAAGTATTTGGTGGAGTTTTGGTGGAGTAAAACAGTCCACCAGAATAATGGAAAATGTGTCCTTGATAAAGACTGGTGTAGCTCATTATCCTATCTTACTAACAAGTAATCAGTATATGTGTCTAGGGAATAGTTGACACCAGACTATGAGGAGTGTTTCTTGAAAACAACATCTATTTTTTAATGTTAATTGAAAAATAACTATTTAATGTACTCTAACATCACTACTGTCAATCTGCAGAGCAAGCTTAGAGGGACCCGGAGGAAGGGTCTTCATTTAATAATGCTCCCTTCCCCGTATTTGGTCTTATTTACTCCTCTGATACCGTCTTCAGAAGACACTAGAAGCCTTCATTTAATCTTCTTACTCAAAAGTAAGTTTAGAAAGAGGTCGCTGTGATTCTCCAAAGGCATTCTTCATTTCAACAAATGTACCAGTGCAGTTCCACAACTTGAACCTGCTTCTTGCAATATTGAGATGTATGTACTAGGATTTGGTGGGGATTAAAAAAAGGTAGTTAATAGCCTTTCAAAGCACAAATTAATGACTAAAGCATCTATGACATCCTGGTGTAGTCTGTAGTAAATCACTACCATGACTTTCTCCTTGGTTTGCTGCATTTGCACAAGTAGAACCTTCTTTAGAGGTACAGATAAGGCAAGTGGTGGTAGGGAGGTCTTTTTTTTAAGACAGGTCTATTTAAATTATGCTAAGTGGCTAACTGGTGATTTTTCATGAAAATGGAGAAATAGCAGCATGTTCTGATCAAGGAATCCAGAGTCTTTCTGGGGACCCAGTGTGTTAGATAAACATCTGTCATGATAAATACAGAATCTTGCTCGCAGTCATTCTGATTGTATCTGAACTTTGTGTCTATGTTCAGAGTGCTTTTAGATCACAATGGTATCAGTGAAAGTTCACTTGAATTAATGCTGTAGTGATTTCAGAGATGTTAAATGTTCAGGATTTCTCTTGGGCTTTTTGGGTCAAACTAGGAAACATCTGGCACTGAATTGCTAGGGTGTTAAGTCTTGTAGTGGAGGCAGTCTTTAACTTTACAGTGCAAAAGATTACATTGCTGAAGTTCTCATTGCTTCCAGGAAAATACATCCATTGGATTTCAGTAGATAGGCAGGAGTCAGATGGCTCCTTGCCAAATAGTGGTGGTACAGGGGCAATAATGGAAGCATCTGATTAAATGTACTCAGATGTCTGAACACCCTATTGTTGCTATTGTGCTTATGGAAGCTTAAAGGCAGATCCTGCCTGTAGTCCTAGTACTTTGTTAGAATTCAATCTGTAACCCTCACTGTAGGAGAAAGTAGACCACTTGGTAGAAGTACTCCAGGATGTGCCTGTTGACAACCTGACTGCACAGCATCCTCAGATTTCTCTTAGAGGATTGCACGGATCAGTTTGATCACCTCATTTGGTAAAATAAAAAGCCAGCAAAATCATGATTCATAATCTATATTTAACACTGCAGTACCATGAGGGGTTTCTGTGCTGGCTCCCTCTTAGGGGCAGTACTTGGTTTCTTAACCCAGAAAAGAATATTCATTTCCCAATTTAATTACAGAGGCTTCTGCAAATGACAAGAGTTGTCAAGCTGTGAAGCTATTCCTTGTATCTAGCTGCAGTTTTGCCCTGGTCTATCTTCAGACAACTTATAAATTTGGAGAATGGTCATATACACCTCTAGACTCAGTATGTGTACTGCTGACAGCTTTATGTGAAATTCAGATCCTTTTACTCAGAATAGACTTCTTTCCTATTTGATCTTGACATTTGACATCATCAATTCTGGTAACTTTGGGATATTGGTATAAAGCAATCTAGTCACTGGAGTGACTGAACCCTGGTTGATTAGATGTAACTAGCAGTAATATTTGAGCCCCACTCTATTGTCCAGGCTATATGTTAAAATTTTAATTACAGGGTTGTTACTTATGTTTACTCTGAGGGAACTTGAAACAAGTAGGAAAGTTAAGGCTCAGTCTACTGAAGAGGTGAAGGCTGACTAATACAGTATTTGAGTGAATAGTAGCATTGCATCAGGTTCCAAGACATGTATGAAGACCCAAATTCTTCCCAAATGTGAGTATCTCATCTCAGTATATGCTGTCCCAGCTTCAGGTCAAAAGCTGTAGGACAGCTAGTCAGTGAATTTAACAGTAGATTTTCCATAGAAGGAAAATAGATTATTGTCTGGTAGCTGTTCTGTTGATCAGCTATGTTAGCTATGGTCAATCAAGCTATGTTTCTTGGGTAGTAGCTGCATAACCAGGAGTAAGTTTAAGTTTACTGAGGGGGGAAAAGGATGGGTTGAAGTTCAATGTTTGATTATTGAGAAACAATTGGTGTTCTAGATACTGATCTAGGCATATGGGGTCAAACCATGGCATAGCAGGGTGGTGGCATTAGGCAGACACTTTAACTGGTAGTGTTAAGCACTTGTCTTGAAATATGTTATAGGTATTTAAAGTGAACGCACCACTGCCCCCGCGTAAAGAACAGGAAACTAAAGAGGATTCTTCATATTCGACAGGATATAACCAGAGTTTCTCTACAGCAAGTACACAGACTCCTCCTCAATGCCAGTTGCAATCTTCTCATGTTTCAGAACAAACCTCTCTTTCACAAGAATCTCTGTCTTCAGGTGAGAACTGTACTTGTATCTGTTTCAAGTAGTCTTTAAAGATTTTTCAGGTTGTAGTATTTTAATTCATCACCATGTACTGTGAAAATTAGTGAAATTCTTAAACACTTAAGAAGCACCTGTTAACATTAGGGTTACATCAATCTAGTTGATGGTATGGTACATAAACTTAATTTCACAACTGCTAGCAGGATAAAAGGCTGCTTCACACTAATTTCTGTACTAGTTGCATGGACAGTGTCACTTACATGCCTGAATTTCCCAATAGGTGGGGAATTCAAGTATGCAGTGATACTTGTTAGGCAAACAATTGCTTGCTTGGAATTGAAGCGATGATGAAACGCTCGTATTTGGAACCATTAATTTGTTCTCTGGTAATAGATGCTAGTGCTGTCTGTGCTAGGAGCTTAATGCTAAATAAGGAAGTTGGGATAAGTTTTCAGTCTGATCTGAGGAATACTAAACTTCTGGTAAGTGGGGTCTGAGCTGTCTTATTCAACAGAAAACTGACCTGCTTGACATTCAGATATAAATTCACCTGGTACAGTATACTTGATACTAAATTTGAAATTAAACTAGCCCCTAAATATGCCTGACACAGGTTCTAGGATGAAAGGAAGATGACAGCTAGAGATCTGGATTTATAAGAATATCTAATTGAGTGACTTGAGCTCGCTTAAAACTATTGGTTTTCTGTGAGGAGAATTTTCACAGGAATTATACTAGAAACAGACTGATACTGTGTGAAGTCAGTGAGATGTGAAGATTAAGACCTCCAAAGAACAACTTAGGTATAGCAGTCAGGAAAGCATATTTAGTTTGAATGCTCCTTCAGAAACTACAGGTGATCAACCTATACCGTTATTTTGACAGAACATCACAGTTTTTTGATTAATCTTGTGCAGTGGCTCTGCACAGATTTCAGGAAGAAGTTTAGACTGTCACTCTGAGTTTTAAGCTTTTTGGATTGGTATGAAGCATGGTCCCATGTAAACCAACCACCCTGTGAGTGAAAAGTACTCTTGAATACCTGCTGCATGGGGTTGAACTGCCTCATAACAGGTGGTAGGACTGTCTGTTGAAGAGACTGAACCCAAATATCTGACTTTCCACAGCTGCTCTCTAGATAAGATTAAATTTGTCTCATTGTTTTGAAGGATGTCAATGCTGAGGTGACCTAGCTTATTAGATAGACCACTGATGTCTTGCTAGTAAAACAGTGTTGTCTCTAAGAGAAAATTCTTAATCAGGTGATACTTGATTTTACTCTGGCTTGGTTATTGGTGCTGCTAGCAAGCTTGTTCTGACCTGTGTAACTGAACCTTGTTGGAAGCATTAGGGCCTTATGCTGATAGCCTGGGCTGTGAACAGTACATTTTAATAAGCATTACACTCTACAGAACAAAGGGGAGGATCCCCACTTAATTGAATAATGGAGGGGCAGAACAACAGGATATTCAGAACAGCTTAATCAGTCTCTGAACTTCCTAATGCTGCCCTTGCTTCGAGGTGTCATAACTTACAGTTAAAAGCGTTGAATTCACCTGTGCCTTCTGTTTCAAGCAGTGAATTACCAACCCGATGGAACAGTTCCTGTTAGCAATGGTAGCCTTGCCTTTTATCCAGCACAGACTAATGTTATTCCCAGACCCCCTCAGCCTTACCTTAACAGTCGTGGGTCTGTCAGAGGAACTGCTAGAGGTGGAAGGTCACTGGCTAATTCATATCGTTCCCCTGGTGGATACAAAGGTATGTTTGTCTTTAAAAAACCCTAATGTAGTAACATTAACTGTAGTAACATAGTATTAAATGTAAGTTCTATGTGTGAAACTTCTTAAAACAAGAGTTTAAGAGTACAGAGAATAGGGTGTTCTATAGAATTTAAGCAAGTTCATTCTGACTTTCATTTGTAGTCCCTGTACTTCAGGTGTCAGGTGAACTGGCAGAGCAAGTTTAAAGCTTTTTGAATTATGAAAGTAGAAACTTTCACTGATAGGTTATTAAAATACTTAATTGTATAGACTTTTCTGCTTGCTGTTTCATTTGCCATTCCAAACTTTTTATCCCCTTTGTTCTTTCTCTTGGTATCTGTCTTGCTAACATTCTCTTCAGATGTTACTTGCAGTATTTGCCCCGAAAGAAAGTCTTTGTTAGCATTGCTGGCTTTTATATTACCAGCAGAAGCTGGAGTGGGGGAGAGGTTCCCAGAACTGGAGAGCCCTTCTGGACCAATAACAATCTGAAGAGTTTTTACAAGAGGAGGATTCTTTGGTCTCTACAAATCAGTTGCTACTCTGCTGCTAGCTGAAGTACTACAGAAAGTTTTAGCTGCCTATAAGAAGTTACTAACTTAGTTACTGGTATCTGTGGTCTACCCCACTTTAAAGTAGAAGGGCACTTAGTCTGTGATAGTTGTTTCAGCTATTGGGCAAAGACTGCTCAATACCTTGTACAGGAACATGTACAGACAATGAGTTGCATAGCTCTAACTTAACAGCAGTTAAAGGTCTGGTACTAAATTGCTTGCAGCTCCTCTTTGGTAGTTAGTCCAGTAGCTAAAGAGGCTAAATCTTACAGCAGCACCTAAATGTGTAACAGTAATAGTGAAGTGTTTGTAATAGCAAAAGAAAGTACTTAATTCTATGTTAAATCCTGTCTCAATCTAGGAAGCTTTTCAGCTGCTCTGTGAAGTGCCATTAGTATCAAACAGACAGTCATTAAGGTCTGTTGTTAATACTTTAAACATGTAATTTTGATACATCTGCAGTGGGTAGTTCTGAGTAGCCAATAAAATACATTCTTCACAGGAGTGATGTGACTCTGCTCCAGATTCTGAATTAAGGAGTAGATGTGTAACTTAACACACCTGATAATTGCCAAAAGGGAGCTCTGGCTGTATTCTGGACTTGTAGGGGGAAAACCAAACAATGAATTATATTGGATAAATAACTTTTTTGAATAGGTTTTGATGCATACAGAGGCTCACCTTCAATAACTAATGGCAACTATGGCCAGCTGCAGTTTCCTGGTAGAGATTATGCTGGAATGCCATATTCTCAGAGGGTAAGTATTGACTTTTTCTGGTAGCCTTCTGAGGACTGTACAGGAGCTAAGTCTTTTATTAGTGTAGCTTTTCATTAGCTTAATGGATGAACTATTCCTGACAAGCTAGAGGTTAGTTTTGTTTCCTAGACAAAACTTTTTTGGAACAGTAGACAGCAGTTGAAATAGGCAGTGAGTTCAGATAGATAACATGTTTGTATGACAGGTTGATTTTAGTCTGAAGGGAATCTCTGAAATGTGAGCAGATGGCAAATAAGATGTGGTAGAATGAGTCTATTTTACTGTGGATTTTAAAGTTGGTACTCAATGCCTATGTAGTATAATGAAGTCCTAAATGGACTGGCTGAGAATGTGGTTAGGTTAAAAATCACGAAAACAATGTATAAGCAAGCAAAGGTTCCTGGTGGGAAGAGGGTCTTCAGCTTTGAAATTAAATATACTCTTCTGTATTGACTCGTGAACTTCTAACAGACCTGAGATTTAAGGTATTGCTTAATGAACTGAGTGTATAGTTCAGAAACTAACTTGCTAGAGCTGTCATCAAAATAGCTCTTTAATTTTGTGTTAAGTATGGTAAAAGTACATTTTCCATAAATAAGGTTGTTTATCTACATGTTTATTCTGACATCTATCATTGTCTATTCTAGAGCTTGAATTAATGGTGCAAATGAAAAAATACTATATTTGTTAGCCCCCCTTGTTTTCAGATTTTCTTATAGCCATCTTCCTAATAATTCTGTTCTCTTCTAGGATGTTAATTACCAGCAGTGCTACAAACGAGGTGGGATAACTAGTGGTCCTCGAGCAAATTCAAGAGGTAAGTCTAGCATCAGTTTCAGGGGAGTGTTATTGTTAATAGTGAGAATCACCATGTACTGCCTATCACTGATCAAACAGGTCATGCTTGGGGTAAATTAACCAAGCTATTCAGAAGCTTTAAGTACTGCTCTTAGACAGCATTGCATAGCAGCAGATCTAATTTCACTAATCTCAATATGGTGTCTTCATGTGTCAAAGTTCTGACACAATGGTACCTCGCTGAACTTCACAAATAAAGTGACTAGGCAAACAGGGTGGTGCCAATGTTGCATTTGGTTTCTTCCCTTAATTGTGTGGTCTCCCCTAATTCTGGATAAGCTATCAGATCCCAGAAACTTTGTAAGATAGCTTTTTCATAGAAAAAAATGTTGTTTGGAAATCAGCTCTACTCTGTACTTCCATGCTGGAGTACAAAACTGAAATACATAAGACTAGCTGTTTGAATCCAAGCATGAATAGCATGTATTTTGAAGAGTTGGGAATGAGACTATTTAATCCTACTGTATGTGCTGGAAAAAGCTGGACTTACAGTACTATATATGAAAAATGAGATGAGTAATGTAAAGTGCTACTTTGAAGAATAAAGGGAAATCATGGTGTATAATGGAAACTGTTTTAGGATAAAGCAGGTCGTCTCTCAGTCTGAGGGAAGACTCATAACTATAGTTCAAGATGAGAATTAAAAAAATGAGATTGTGGTGAGAACAGTTGACAGAAGTTCTCATTAGCATTGACATACAGTTTTAACTTAGTTTCATTGGATGTCTTAAGGTGTTCCTTTCCAGTAGAAATAACAGCTTGCAACTCGAGTGTGACTGCTTTGAATTTCTCAGATCTATTAATGTTTTCATTCTAGACGCTTTTAATTTGCTTATTTGAAAAGATAAACAGCTTAATTTTGGGGACTGGGGTGCAGAAAGCTTAAGCAATTCTAGTTCTTCAGGCATAAAATATTCTAGCATCATAATTTGATCTACTAAGGATGCAACTCTAGAACAGTATTGAGGTAACTTGAAGTGCAAATTTGGTTCTCGAAGGTGACTAAACTACTTGGCTCCTGGTAATTTTGTTTTTTTTTTTTCACAAATTACATCTTATTTTCACTCAGCATATGCTTTTTTTATGCTGATATGTGGCAAATACTAAAGCTAAAACTACTGCAGGCAGCTGCCCTCTCCTACTAAAAACTGAGAAGTAATTGTTTGCAGGTAAATTATAGTCCATCTTGCAGAATGCAAGTGTGAATGTAAACCAGTTTCATGTTTCTGTTCTTGCTGGAGTCCTTTGGCAGCTTGCTGTAGCTGAAAGACAAATCTGTTGCAAAGCTCATACTCTTGCTGCTTAAGATGATACTTGCATGTTTAAGGGTAGCCTGTTATAATACTTACCATTGCTAATGATCTCTAACAGCAGGATGGAGTGATTCCTCTCAGGTGAGCAGTCCAGAACGAGACAATGAAACCTTTAACAGTGGAGATTCTGGGCAGGGAGACTCCCGCAGCATCACCCCTGTTGATATGCCAGTGACAAGCCAAGCTGCCACTATACTACCAGTGCATGTCTACCCCCTCCCACAGCAGATGAGAGTTGCCTTCTCTGCAGCTAGAACATCTAACTTGGCCCCTGGAACTCTAGACCAGCCAATTGTGTTTGATCTGTTGCTGAACAACCTCGGAGAAACTTTTGATATCCAGCTTGGTAGGTTCAACTGTCCAGTGAATGGTACATATGTCTTCATCTTCCACATGCTGAAACTGGCTGTAAATGTTCCCCTGTATGTGAATCTCATGAAGAATGAAGAGGTCCTAGTGTCAGCATATGCAAATGATGGGGCTCCTGATCATGAAACAGCTAGTAATCATGCAGTCCTGCAGCTGTTCCAGGGAGATCAGATCTGGTTGCGTCTGCATCGGGGAGCCATCTATGGAAGTAGCTGGAAATACTCCACCTTTTCGGGATACCTCCTTTATCAGGACTAAAATCCAGTGCGATGTTTACAAAAGAGCTGCTCCAAACACCTTGGTGGAGGGGGGTGGGATTAGCTTTGCACTTACTACTGACTCTACAGAAGAGATGTGGTTCCATTATTGGGGGAAATGATGGTCCTGTTGTGCAAGGTGAAATCGTGGAAATGGGGTACTGAATCAGCACTAATTTGGCACTTTATCAGTTGTGATGTAGCCTTGCTAGTAAAGCTGTGAATGTATATTGTTTGCACTTACCCTAAATTGTATTAATGTCCAGCTTACTACACTATTGATTGCCTCAGATACGGGCTATTCACAATGCCTTGTTGTGCCTCAATAAAACAAGTTAATATGCATTTTAGTATTAATCTTGCCAGTGGTCTTTTTTAAATTACACCAGCCGAGCTTATTTCTGATGTGAGGTGTACACGCAGGTTGTTACCCCAAATTACTGGAACTTGAAAACTAGTTCTGTGTAAACTCTGTAATTTAAATGGGATTACTTGTTAGTTTAGTTCTTGCTTGATGCCATTCAAGAGAGTTCCCCTGATAAAAATTAATTCAAGATTTACTGCCAGACCTCCTTCCTTTTCAACCAAAAAGTCAAGAAATTAAGTGCTATGTACATCATTAGGACTGCTTATTTTAAATGCATATCCTGTCAAAATCCAGCTTTGTAACATCACCGGTCCTTCAGTAGTGATGTAGCTGAAATTCATAAACCTCAAACCAGCCGGTGGAGGGCTGACTCACATGGTTATTCAGCTGCAATATATTTTAAAGTTAAAATTGACGCTTGTGAAGCACAAACATGTATGGCTTTCCTCCTCCGTGAGACCTGGGTCAGATTGTAATGCAAGTTATCTCCTCCTTTCAGAGAAATGAGGAACTTAGTATTTGTAGTTGAAGCCAGCTACTTGTATTTTAAATCAAACCTGATTGCAAATGCTAGGAAGCATTTATTAAATTTTCTTATAGCAACAGGCTTTGCCACCAGTATTCAGCCTGAAAATTAAAAGCCGTGATGTATGTCCTTGTCTGAGCTGCAGCATGTCAAATACTACAGAATGTTTCAGTGTTTAAAATGAAAGCTGAACCTAGTGACTGTGGGTCACTGCCTCTTTCTACTTTCAAAAGCATCAGCAGTTTGTTCTAGCAGTTGCAAGTACTTTATCTGAGTGTACTACTGTAGCTGTTGCAAAAGTCTGTTTTATCTAAGGATCAACTAGAACTATGCAGAGTAAAAGCAGTTCAGCTATCTGCTTATTTAAACAAAAGTAAAAACCTAACTGGAGTGAACTTAAGACATGATGTAAAGCTGTTGTTTCTTGGTAACTGATTTCACAACTTCCAACTTTAAACTATTCTCCCTTGCTACCATGCAGATACCAAAGCAACTTGTCTGGCATGACTTTATAAATCTACTGGCATAAAGATCTTGGTTTTATTCCAAGCCTAGATTTCTTTTTTACATAGATTTTTTTGGAGGGTGGTCATACTTCATAGTCTTGGTTTTACTCCTTTGGCAAGTTCTGAGATGAGAAGTTTAGGTAGGATAAAGCTTTAGGGAACCTGTTTTTTACCACTAGGACAAAAACGTCAAGCCTTAGCTATTGAATACTAAGCCTGTATTTTGTATTTTTAAACATGCTGATTCTGACTTTAGCCAATAAAGAGGCTTATTTCGGAACACTCACAATAAGAGGATAAGTGGCAGGAGTTTAGCACTTTTTTCTTATTAACTAAGTAAGGGCATATGGTAGATAGGCCCAAGTGTTAAGGTAGTATCAGCCTGCAATACCTTTGTGGCTGAGGAGAAACAGATTTCATTGCTTTTCTAACAGACCTGCAACTGTGTTTTTTGTAGACATGTAGATAACTGACCCAGTCACCCCTCTCCCAGGCTGTCTGCATGGGGACTACTGAGCGAGCCCTGTTGTGCATACAGCAAGGTATCCCTTGCACTTTAGACTGCTGTAGTGCAGGCTGCTTCATTTAATGTGCAGCTTATCCTGCTTGGTTTTATTATATGTGTTTTGTATGATGGATTTTGTATGTTTTATGGATACATTACCAGTACTTTGAAGCATTGCTAATAAGCTTAGCCTTTGGCAACCTCAAATGTGATTGCTGTGAATACATGAAGTACACATTGCTTTCTAAGGCTTCAGTTCAGTCAAGTCTGGACAACTGCTTGGTGGACCCATGCTACTATTTGTTTGAGACTCACTTTATTTCTTACTGGCAGATGTAGCAAAGCTTTTATGTGTCTCTAGTTTGCATATATTTAAGATATCTGAGGTAAGCACCTCAATTTCAGAGCTGGTTGTCTAATTTTTTTTTTTAATTCCTAACTAAAGCAAGTACATGCTGTCACAGCCAGAAGCGTGCAGATATGATGAAACATGAAATCTAAGCATTATGTCATTCCTCGACAGTAAACTTGACTGTAAGTCATGTACTGAATGGCTTTAAAAAACTTCCTATTTTTATAGGTGTTACCAGCCTGAATTGGAATCATCTTGGTGGTACCAGCCACTTGAATATCTGGGGTTTTCTTGATACTTGTTATTTGTTAGGAAAAAATACAACTGGTCTTGACTGGGATAGAGTTAATATTCATCGGAGTAGCTGGTATGGTGCTGTGTTTTGGATTTGTGACCAAAACTCTGTTGGTAACGGAGAGATGCTTTAGTTACTGCTAAGCAGTTGCATACCTGGTATCAAGGTCTTGTCTGTTTCTCATGCTGCCTAGCTGGCGAGTAGGCTGGGGGTGCACAAGAATTTGGGAGCCAAGGCCACTGACACCAGTGAACCAAAGCGGGTACTGCAGACCATGTGATGTCATGCTCAGTAATAAAAGCTGGAGGAAGAGAGTACATTTGAGTTACGGTGTCTGACATCCCAAGTAACCATTACGTGTGATGGAGCCCTGCTTTTCTGGAGATGGCTGAACACCTGCCTGCTGATGGGAAGTGGTGAATCAACTCCTTGTTTTGCTTTGCTTCTGTGTGTGGCTTTTTTTACCTGTTAAACTGTCTTTAACTCAACCCATGAGTTTTCTTTTGACCTTCTTAACTTCTTCACTCTCCCAGTGGGAGAGAGCAAGCGGCTGTGTGGTGCTGAGCTGCCTACTCATGGGGCTCAACTCTGAAAGTTTTCAAAAGACTAAGGGACTCATGACTTTTGTGTTTTTCCAGGTTACGGAAGTGAGAGGAGACCATGAATGAACAACCAGAATTGTCACGGGTAACTTCCTGTAGCTAAGGAAACCTCCATCCTGCAGGCTGCAGTGGTGGTGCAGAGAACGTCACTGTTCTGCTGTACTGGCTCAGTTTATATAACTTTTCCTTCCTGACTTCTCTAAGTTATCTGCAACTGCTCTGACAACACAGTTAGTGGGGAAGATGCCTTCGGAATATTAAGTCTGATCCAAGTCTTGTATCTGGAGGCCTGGCATGTGTTTAACTGCTGCAGATCATCCTTGCTAGCTCTTCATCAAATCTATACATATCTTTTGAGAAGAAAATAAGTTTGAGAGTCTCGTGGAGGATATGCAAAGTCTTGTGTATTCTCATTAGAGATGTACTGTGTCATAACCTGATAAAAATGAGATAACTCTAGTTATGCACTTGTTCACAAATCTCTGATCAACTCAATTTTGTGTTGTCGGCCAACTGTAAAGAATTCTATTAAGAATGAAAAAGCTTATGAGTTTGTATCTGCTGACTGAATGTTCCCAGGTAGTGGCATACTTGAAGAAAAAATATTGTGAAGTACTAATTTGGCTGGAGAGTACAAGTTCAGTGTTTGGGCTGTTTGGGTCTGAGAAGAGTGAGGGCTGTGGTTGATACAGAGTGAGAACTTTGTGCTAAGCACATATCCAATCACTTTGTCATTAGTTTACTACATTGAAGTAAACCCTGTAT
The DNA here is from genome assembly GCF_000710305.1 of Buceros rhinoceros silvestris. Lineage (NCBI taxonomy): Eukaryota > Metazoa > Chordata > Aves > Bucerotiformes > Bucerotidae > Buceros > Buceros rhinoceros. Next base: position 3,183 of record NW_010428348.1, on the reverse strand, counting down.
TGAAGACTGTGGATTATCTGTAGCTTGTAGACATGACACAAAGGATTGTTGTCTTCCTTCCCATACTTCTTCATGAGTATCTCTTACTAACTAAAACTTACCACTAGGTACTATCCTAGAGGAACTTGGTTGGCGTGATAACGGAGCGGTTGCTCTGTGCCAGCAGAAAGTATGTTACACGTAGCATTCAGCTAAAATGCTACCTGCGTTTCAAAACAACCAGAAGTCAAGGGACTACTTCTAAGTAACCTGCAATATGTAAGGCTTTTCTAATTCTCCTCCACCTCCCAAAGTTCTGAATCAAGTTGATCTTGATAGCAGCTCTGTCAGGAACTTAGTATGATTTTTGTTGAGGTCAAACTTAAATTGCTTTAAAAATCCTTGGTTTCAGCAACCGACTTTCAAAATATGCTTGCTTGCTCTAAACACTTCATAAAACTTGTTATAGTGCACCTAGACACTTTTGGAGCTTTTAAAAAAAAAATCTTTGCTTTCTTACTTCCCCACTGCCCTTTTATTCTCATCCTTTTTCCAGTACTTGGATTTCATTTGCTTGTTTTTAGTTTCTTTGTATATTGCTTGTCCCTTTCGCATTGGGTCTTCTCTTGCCAGCAGTGTTAGACAGCTGACAAGAAAATTGCAGAATTTTACCTCAGATACTTTATTTTGAAGGGTAGCAAAACAGATTTCCTTTTTAAACATTCTAATTCAGTTCCGTGTTCATTGTTTTGCAGTAGATGAAGCCCAAAATAGAGCAGAGATTGTTAATAACAAAAAGGCATGTGAGTTCTTGCTTATTTGTACTTATTTTCATCCTGGAGTTTAAGTTGCATAAAAAAACTTCAATTAATGACTAAACTTATTTTTAGAGTAACATAGCCACTGGTGTCTGTGGAGGTTCATGTTTTACAAAAGGAAGTATCAGGCATACATCAAAACCAGTGCATAGGTAGACTAAAACGCTTGCAACAATACTTCCACAACTCAATCGCTGCTGACATACCACAAAGTAAATAAGCATTGGTGAACTGGTTGTTACTTGATTTAGAGACTTGCTGGCATTGCCTCAGTGAGGACTGGGTGCACAAAAAGCAGGTCTTAAAAGCAAAATCTTAGGTGTAAAATATTTTCCACTTTTTTTGTAGCGAATGTTGTGTGTTAAAAGTGCCATTTCAAGTACAAGGAACCCTTTTAGGAAGATGTTAATACAGCCTTTAAAGATGTTTTTATCTTTATTGATATGTTTTACATCATCAGCTCCACAAGACTACAAGTCCTTCAACAAATAAAATTCATAACTTTTAAGTAGTTTACCTACCACAGATCAATATATAGAAACAGAATAAAACAGAACTGCTTTTAAATTGTCCATAACCTGATAATTTGGGAAAAGAAGAGATACAACACTCCCGATCCTTTAAAGTAATTTGGTTTATGATAGGTGATCCAAGATACTTAAAATGGGCAGTTTTCACTGGACTATAGTAGAATTTAATATCTTAACCAAAATGGGAAAATGACAGAATTACCGTAGTTAACAATAGACACTTTCTACACTCACATTGGTTTTTGTTTAAATTTAACGATGCTGAACCTACTCTTGCCTGCCTAAGGAGAAACAAAAGGTGAGCAAAAGTATCTACAATTTCTTGCTAGATGCTGTAGAGCTGTGTTACTGGAGAACAGAAAGGCAGTTCTTGAGTAATAATGACCAGGTGTTCTGCACCACTTCAAAAAGTGATGAAAACCACAAGAGAGTGCACAATCTCCACATGCTAGTAGGTGTAATCTGTTTTTACGGCTAGAGTCTTTTTTAATTATTGGCAAACTTATTAAGGAAGCTTTTTAATTATTATTAAATCATTATACAATTAGTTGCTTTAACATTCTCCTTGTAAACAGTTCAGGAACCTAAGATGTTTATTTAGTGGCAGTAAAGATGTTGTGGCAACTATCACTATATAGTCTCCTTGTTTGGAGATGTGTAGCCCTACCATCAGTGGTACTCCTGCCCATTCAGCACGGTTAAGAGTATTCTTCGGCAAAGCTCAGGTAATCGTAAATGGAGGGAAGTACTGCTGCATTCTCCATAAAGGAGCAGTAATGAGAAGTTACGTTTACACTGTAAGTACAATGAACAAATGACACATTGCCCAATCGTTTTCTTAAAGCATCTATATAATGGGGTGATCATGTATTGCCTGCCCTTGTGTTTTAACTCTTCCACAACGTGGCAAATAGTCTTTCTCTCTGCCAGTTAATAACACGTGTTTGGGTGGCAAATGTAAAACATCACCTGCAGAAGTAACCAAAGGATTTGGCTCACTAAGATCATACTAGTCATGAGGTTTTTCTGCTAGGCTGCTGGTCTGTGAACTGTGACTTCGATAGCCATCTTACACCTGCTGCATACATGTTTAAATCTTCCTTCAGTTCACATGCATGTTGTAGGGTTTAAGGGGGAAAACAGGAGCATGGAGGTGGAGGATCACAGGTGGCAAATGCTTGCAGTTTGAAATGGTGTTCGTATATTCCTGCCAACCTGAGCATTAAGCACCTTCCACCCACTTTCACAAACAAACACCAGTAAGATGAGCAAACCACTTTCAGGGTCTACTAATCTACATAATGATGAGGACAAGTATCATGAAGAAACATGCTCAGAAGCATTGTAGGAATTATGATGGTGTCCCAACTGCACATTTTAGGAAGCTCCCTGCAGCAATTTTCTGTCTTCCTGCATGCGAGTCTGTCTTGTCCAGCTGTGCATACCTTAGGTACCTGGATAACTATGTGAATAATGTTGGTTCTCCATCACGGAATTGACCTCACCACCATTTAGTCTTGGTGTTCTCACTTTAAATCTTGTGCAGACAATGCATGTGTTGGCTGGAAAACTACTAGAAAAAGGAGTAAACTATTGAGATGAAAAACTAATTTTTTTTTTTGTAAGTGCAGTGAAAGTATGTGCTGGCAAATCTGGAAGGCAGATAGGGTCTGGAAGCATCCTGTGGCTTAGGCAACCACGCGTCTGGGGGACTGGTGTGCCCGGGCTCGTGCTGCCCCTCACTGTCAGGAACCAGGAAAGGCCTCCAAGCAGCGATGTTCGGAGGTACCTCAACGCCACCGCAGCAGTGGCGGCTGTCCGCTGGCAAGAGCGCTGGGCCCCAGCCTTCCCTGCCC
>NW_010428347.1:0-15050 GCF_000710305.1 Buceros rhinoceros silvestris | reverse complement strand
CATAGCGAAGCTAATGGAGCTTGAAGTAAAGTGGTATTCCCTAAGAGAAAGCGTAGCGGTCAAAACCAGCATTACTTTCATGTGTTCCTGGCAAGGACCAAGGCACAGATCCTGATGATTTGCACTACTTGCTATACAGCTCACCTCTCACCACGTAGCCTGATGTCTTGGGCAAACTGCCCTGATAGTTCACCTCTAAAGCTAACTCAATATGGATTACGTACCTCAGAAAGTGCTTATTTCTAGTTGTGTAATTTGGCTCAGAACCAGCTTCAACCTGCATAGCATAACCTACAAAACACCCCTGCTTAATGCTGTGGAGCAGAGAATGTGAAAAATCCTCAAAACGCTGAATTGCATCAGAGTACTGTTTCTTTTTCTGTAAGATCGATAGAAACTTTATCCTGATTCTGTTCTTACTAATAACTTGTGTCAGGAAGGAATTTTATGTGTCCTTATGCTTAGCTGTGATTAGTTTTTAGTCTTTGTTTTATAATTTAACTGTGAAATGACAGAATTGCTACCTAAAACTATGAATTATATGACCATGTTCAGTCCTCAGTAATACACTTTTGAAATATGTATGGCAAGTAACTTTCACTGAACAAAGTGTATTATTGACAAGCTATAGTCAATAGTAAAATGTAACTAGATAATAATTTGAGAGAAATTGATTTTGTAACCTGATAAACAGAAGAAAAAGGTTCTAGTTTAATTATATGAAAGGAACATTTTGATGATTTGTGAGAACACAGGATGGACGTTTCAGGTATAAAACCACAGATACAGGAAATAAATCAAACTCCGTTCTTTAAGTTTCCAAGTCTTCACGCTATCAAACACAGAAACTGGAGTTTTCTGAACGACTTGCTACCATCCTGAAAGATAATTTCTCCCTCAGCCAAATGTTACAGGCTTGACACGGAAGTCAGGGCGTGAGATCTCTGACATTTTTGCAGTTATGAAGGAAAGTTTCACGTGTTTCACGTAATCCCTTTCTTGCTTGAAGATGTAAGAAACACTAACAGTTACAGCATAAAAGGCAAAACATGTGTGACAGAGATAATAGTGGGTTTTTTCCACCAAGAGAATGTACTTGCTGTGAAATGCATTTTACAGGCCTTGATATATGGCCACACACATTTACACGCCTGCACTGCCCTAAAGGGGATTGAAATTTGTATGGCTGGGTTTATACCAAGGGTATTAGCATGCTGGTTAAATGTCGCAATTTTTCTAGTCTTGTTACTTACACTGTTCTCTCTGTTTTTCCTGTTTGGAAGGTTTGTTTTAAAATGACCAGTGGTGATGTATTCCTCCCATTTACGTTCACACATCCCATTGGTTGTGAAAACTTTCATAGGCTCCCTGATTCCTTTAAAAAGATGCATACAGGGGCTAGCTCTGGAGTCTTGTATTTCAGGAACTTGCCCGGACTTGAGGCTTGGCTCTGGGGGAACTTCCAGGCTCGGTTTCTCCCTGTCAGCTTCAGACCTGCCCCTGCCTCACCATTTTGCTAGCCAGCAACTCTGCTTCTGTTTGCCTGCCTGCCTGCAGCCACTGCAACCCTGTGCGCACAGACCAGACCCCTCACCACTGCACCACCGTGTACATTGGATGGACCATTTGCTACTGCACGCATGCAATAAGGAACATCCACGTCTCTGCTGCTTCCCTGCCACTCTGCCGTTCCTGCCGCCAGCGTGCTCCACAGCCACTGTTCCTTCCACTGTAGTTTTCTTTAACACTCACAACCAAATCGGCTCAGCTCAGCTCATCATGTCTCCTGCTTCCACGTGGCAGTGCAGTGTTTGTTTCAGCCGCTGTGGTTTTTTTGTTCTGTTCCAATGAAAACTGCTGACCACGTGGCCACCGCCATTTTGAAAACTTCTTGGTATTTATTTCACTTTTGTAGGCTTAACCGCATTTAACCCTGGCTTTCCATCCCATATAAACCTGTTAATATTTCATTTGTTTTTCCTGTATATAATATTTTCTCTAGTGTTATTAAACTTGTTTTAGTTTCTCAGACTGAAGAGGTCTCACAAATTTTTCTTTCTTTCTTATGTCTGCTTTTAACCTTTTCTCTCCTGGAACAGGAGAGAGGTTTTAGAGAGAAGAAAGAACATGTCCCCGTGATTGGTGTATCTTGGCTAACCAATGACAATGTCCTTTAAAACAAATAATTTACATGGATACACTTACTTTCTATAACGTTTCATTGCCTTGCATTACTCTACTATGTTATTTTACGATGAGAAGACCTAGGGTTTAAATTTGAAGGTGTGCATATGTATAAAATGTTAAAGAAATTCGTTCAGAGGTTCTTTTATATGCTTTGTAAACTTCAGATAAACTCTTTTTTTCTTTTAACATTTGCTTTTCTCTTATCTGCCTTCCAATAGTTTCCACATTAATGGAGTTTATTTTGCACAATGGGTAGAGAAAACCTTTTCTCATTCATCAGAGATGCGGTACCTTAAACCACATTAGACCAAATTCTGCTCTACTTGACAACTACACCGCTTTAAATGAGGTAAACAGACTGTCAGTGTTATAAATTATCTAGCAGTGATTAATACCATGCATAGCTCTCTTTTAGAGAGAAACCTCAGGCCAGATCATATGGACTTTATATGATCCTGTCAGCCATTGCAACTTTGCTTTGGCTGGAAAACGCCGTATCCGATGATTAACAGCCATGAAGTGGAACCAGTCAAATTTCTGACATCTATTCCACTTCAGATCCAGATGAAATTGACATTGTTTTTCTCTGTTCCAGTACAAATTCAGCAAAACAGGCTGTTGGTGTATTTTTCTAGCAGAAATTGGAACTACGAAAATATGCTACTCTCTCTGGGAAACTTAGCAGCCAAAACCCAGCTGCAGTGTTATCATGTGGGAAATTATATCTCTACTGGCCTTGTTTGATTAGCTCTAACCAAAATACTACCACGTGGAATCTAAGCCCTTTTATCCAATTATAGTGCTTTAAGAGATGTGTGCTGTCTCTGTAACAGAGTCACTATCCAATCACCATGTAGTTAGTCGAGTGGACAAGAGTCTATAAATTGGGATGTAATGTAAACAATAAACGAGTCTCGCTACACACCACATTGGCGTTCGAGTGATTCATTCCACTTCAGCCCAGAGCTCCGTTTCGTGTCGCGATACAAGCCTGGCTGAATTAGTTCTATTCCAGGAGAATGGTAACTCAAAACAAATCTTCAGATTTGCTTCAACCACCTATGACCCATGAACACAGGATAAGTAATACTATACTCAGTATATCTGTTGCAAAAAATTATTACAGGTGTTAGTTCGTGGTATAAACCATTTTATTGCTGTAAAATTCTCCTAAATTGCTGTTATTTAAAACTTGGATTGCTCTGGACCAGAGATTGCTCTGCAACAGATCCATTCCGAGTTTGCTTTTAACTGTGCAAGTGTCGGCTGGTTTTCTGTCTTTTTGTATCATATGAACTTTTTGAAGTACTTTAATACTGAGGAAAAAATAAGTCATAGTAATATTACTGTACTTTTATGGAATAGATTTCTGAAGTCAAAGATGTGCTTGTTTTTTATTTTCATTAGAAGCTTCTGGATATGGAAATTGCTTGTATATTCTTTTAATGAAAATTACATCTCCACCTACTCATCGTCAGTGTTTGAGAGGCACAGATTATGTGAGACAGGATGTGCTCTGATCCACAGACCATTTAAAGTCCTTGGTACATGACTAAATACAAGTACCAGAGAGAAGTAGGCACTGGAGCTTACACTGGTTTTCCGTATCTCAGCGGGTTTGGTGCAAAGTAGGAAACTTTGTGAAAATTGGGGCATATATTTTCAGACCTAAAAGGCTGCATGAAAAATTATTCTAAAATGTGTGAAAGTACACATGTAACTCATGAACAGAATTAGATTAATAAAGATGCTATAAATATAATAGTGGCAGGATATAAGAACATAAAAAGTATAGGGAGCATGTGGCCATGGATAAGCCTATAACAGAACGAGTACAATCCTGGAGGGACCACAGCCATGGTTGAGGCCCTTTTGGAACTGGTTCACTCCTGTAGGGACTGTGGCTGTGGGTAAGGCCATGCAGGCACAGATACATCTCTGAAGGCATTGTGGTCCACAGATAAGGCCATGCTAGAACAGATGCACCTCCAAGTGACTGTGGCTTTGGCTAAGTTTACACCTGAAGGGACTGTGGCCCATATATAAGGTTCCACTTGGGGCAGGTGCACTTCTAAGGGACTGCAGCCTGTAGTAAGTCCAAGCCCATACAGTGGCAAGAGGAGGAGTTCATTGCAATGTTAAACCCTGTGAACTAGTCCAAAGAGACCAGAGGTAGAGATTGTAACAGGTATACCTTTAAAGTTGAAACACAGGATTTGAGTTTGCATATTATAAGAATTACTATAGCAGGAACCATCTGAACTGATGGAGGACAAGCCTTGCAAGACACAGTCCAAGTGCAGCAGTGACCTGACTTGAGCTGCCTTTGGTGCCCAGAAACTCCACACAACACACCATCTCTCCTGGGACCATCAGTTCTGACTGACCACCATAAGAGATGGAGTGCAAAGTCATGGACTAAATTAATTCAGTGGACGTTTTTGCGGACATTTTACAGGAGTGATATATAGGCTAAGGAAATGATATGTCTGTACTGTGTCAAAGGATGGGAAGTGGGGTGGTCATTAATGAGGATGCATTGAATAGTGTGTGACCTGAGTATGACATAAATGGTATGGGAAAAGGCTGCAGAATGTGGTGGGTAACTTGTACTTGTTTTAACTTCTAACTTGTAAGTAACTTGTCACTGCCCTGGTGATTGACTCCAGAGAAGTAATTTCTATGCCTTGTACATCCATTTGTCTTATAAGGACAGTACGATCTAATTTGCAAAGGCTTCTGACGTCTAAACGAAAGCTACAAAAGAGATAGGCTTTATTACAAACACAACATGCTATCTCACCATCTCTCTCTTTGTGCTTTTGCATTGTCACTGTACTCTGAATAAGCCGTGTTTTTGAAACACCGGGCCTTATTATTGACTCTAGTCCTGGCCAGCAGGACTAGGGAAGTGACCATCCTCCTGTACTTGGCACTGGTGAGTCACACCTGGAATACAGCGTTCAATTTTGGCTTCACTGCGAGAAAAACATCAAAGCGCTGAAGCGTGTTCGAAGGAGGGCAATAAAGCTGGTGAAGGGTCTAGAGAACAAGTCCTGTGAGGAGTGGCTGAGGAAACTGGAGTTGTTCAGTCTGGAGAAAGAAGGCTCAGGGGAGATCTTATTTCTCTTTACAACTACCTGAAAGGATGTTGCAGTGAGGACAACGTCGGCCTCTTTTCTCAAGTAACAAGTGATGGGATGAGAGGAAATGGCCCCAAGTTGCAACAGAGGAAGTTTAGACTGGAAAAATTTCTTCACTGAAAGGGTTGGAACAGGCTGCCCAGGGAGGTCGTGGAGTCCCCATCCCTGGAGGTATTAGAAGACCTGTAGATGTGGCATTTAGGAATATGATTTAGTGGTGAACTTGGCAGTGCTGCATTAACAGTTGGGCTTGATGATCTTAAAGGTCCTTTCCAACTTAAATGATTTTACAATTTTATGATTTTATAATTCTACAGTAGCAAAGATGTCTTCAATGTCTTTGAATTTTTGAAGACCCTAACAAGAAAGTATACAAGAATCCAAATACATATTTATATACATATTAAAGAGATACCTATGTTCACTGCTGCTGACTATCCTTCTGTGTCCTTTCAAATAAAAATTCTCTTGAATTTCATTTGTAAGACATTGCCATCATTGGCCTGCACCTGCTTTTTTTCCCCTTGGCAAAAGGCTGCTTTTAATAGGATGGGGACAGAGGATCTGTCTATAAATTACAAGATGAATTTCAGATTTGTGCTCTCATCCCTGTGTCTGACTCCTACAGACAGATGAAAGTGAACATACAAAACAAGTTAGCAACTTGATTATATCTTTTCTGGTAGTCACGCTGTGATAAAACCATTGCCAGTTTACATCATAAATTAAACATAAGTTATAGGCTCTCTGTATTTTCAGAGAGCTTCTAGTCATTGCATTGAAAATACTGTGTGTGCAAGGAGGGTTCAAGCTGCAAATTTTAGTTGGACAAACTTGGAGGAATCAAGGGTAATAATCTGAAAAAAAAAAAAAGTAATTGGTTTCCCTGCAGAATATCTGCTTTCACCTCTCACAATGACCTTTGGTTCCTGCTTTTACTGGTTTTTTTTACATTTCTTAATGCAGATATTCTCAAAAAAATATTTTCTTTAGTCATTTTTATCAGTAGAAAAAGCATGAAATTGTGTTGAAATTAGAACTGAGTGAAGTCTGCAAGATTAGAGAGCCTTAACCTCCAAAACTGTAAGATGATTAAATTTTCATTCATTATACATAAATTACTGAATAAATTTCATATAATTATGTTAATTTTAGTCACTGAATGGCCAATATTTAATTTAATAAACTCATCACTTAAAAATGTCAACATTTCCTATTAAGAACAGAAAAAAGCTACACTGTATTCCTGACCTAATTAGAAAAAAGCTAACATTGAAGTCCTTCTACTTCTGTAAAGTGAATTCCAAGTTTTCAAGGCTTCTAAAACTCAGATGTTGTAACAGATGCCTAAAATGGAGATACAGAAAAACTTTGTATGTTTTTTGACATTATATGTTTGAACATGGCATTGCAAGTTCCTTTTGTGATATTCACTAGGAGAATTCTATCCCAACACAGTACTCATCAGGAAGGGCAAGTTGACGAATTTATGTCAAGAGCACTGACATTGACATGCATTACAAATTAAAACATAAAAACCAAGCTACAATGATTACTATTTAAAAATATAAAAACAAGTTATTAGAGACAGCTGTTGAATTTTCTAAGTGTCATCTTTGTGCACTCTCTTAATTCTTACGGTAAAGTATATTTGATACCATTGATACTGTTTAATGTCTTTCTGAGCAGGATGTCAAAGAAGAAAAAGATAAAGGAGAAAGAGGGAAAAATAAAGGAGGAAAATCCACATGGAAAGATCTTATGGCATCCCAAAGAAGTTTTATTAAAAGAAAAAATATTGTTTTTATAGAAGTTAGGAAATATCAGTGATTGAGATGAGAAATGCCAAGGCTGCATCTAATTACTGCACAATATGCAGAGGGTGAGAAACTTAAATTCTTACGTGCAGGGGAGTGGGAAGTACCTGGTTATTTTGAGTTGTCATAGTCCATAGAGTTGTAGAACATAAGTATGAAGTTTCCTGTATGTTTCGAGCAATCCAGCTTTGTTCAACAGTTAAAGAATCATGTTCTATCATTTTCTTACATAAATTAATGACCTCCTAGAAATGGAAGGTGGAACATGAAATATGTGTTGAGAAAGAAGATTGAATAGACAGATCTACGGTTTGTTGGTTTGGGGTTTTTTTTTTTTTTTTTGACAGACTAGACAAACTATCAAAACTATGGCTGCAGAGATGTGTCAGGATTAAATTCACTTAAAGACAAATATTACGGTTTTTTAGATCATTTACTTTTATTACCTACCAGTCAAAAAGGAAATATTGCCACACTGTACACTCCGACAGGTTACTTCAGTCATGGCAAAAATCAACTTAGCAACATTTGTGGTTTTAAGCAGAATATTGGAGAATTTTTGAAAATAAAAAATAAAATTTACACAAGGAGAACACAACAAATAGTATGATAAAAGACTCAGTCACATGCTAACAAAAAGCCATGGGCATGGTTTATTGTCTACTTTTTGTCTGTTATACACTGTACCTTCAGAAATGTTTATATTTGTATAATTAATCATGAACTATAAAGATTCTCTGATTCTTGCTCCATGTTTAGCAGGCAGAAGAGGGATGACTGTCTGACCAGACAGGATAGATGAGAACCCTTTTATGAAACGGCAGAGATGGCTTCCTATAAATCTAGTACAGCATTTTCTCTACAGTAATTCCTTGTAATTCCTAGTTTAGAGGTGTGTCAGGGAAAGGAGGTGGGGTGTGTGTGGAATGAAGTATCCTTGAGATGTCTTGGATATGACATATCTTTATTTGCTGCTTAAGTTCATAATGGGGTAAGACAGGGACCAATGCAGTTACTGTCATGTGGAAACATTTAGGTTGCTGTACTGGGAAGGAAAGGAAAGAAATTTAAAGACAACTGCAATCTGATAAGCACAGTTCAGGCAATAAATCTACCTGCAAAATATGTGGATCTCTCAAGAAAACCTAATCAAACAGAAGAAAATTTAAAAGGCAAAATTTTTACTCGAGCTATTTTAACTATTTTGTTTTCTTCCTTGGGCAACTATTTCAGCAGCACCAAATGTACCTATGTAAAATGAAGGCAAGGGACTAGGCTGGAGATAGATTTTCAGACTTTGGAAGAATTTAGATCAGTTTTGCAGTACATGTTAGAAACATGCTGATGCTTTAATATTCCACGTATTTTTGCTCACAGTCCACAGAGGATTTCTCATGCTTGCCTGCATAAGTGGCAAATGATTTTCACTTTATACAGATGTTCTCATAGGGACTTGTTTTTTACAAAGGGTCAAACAGGACTTACAAAATGCTCGTCACATTCTCCATGTATCGTTTATGGCTTCTGCCAGTATCTTGTCCTCTGGAAAGAAACCTGTTATCCTGCATATTCTCCCATCAGCCTCATGACATAAATTTGTACCTCGCTTCCAGCCATTAGCAACCTTACAATGCTAGTATGCCATTTGACAAAAGTCTTCTTATCTTCTTAGTCAACACTGACATGCCACATAGCATAATGTCATATCTCTGTCATGTATTTCAGGCTTCCAAAACCCATGGATCCTCACTGATCCATGGGTCCACATCCAGAACATCTCTCCACATTCCTCAGGTTACCTACTATTTCTATGCTTCCTATTGTAGTGCAATGCTTACATATCTGGAACATAGCCAAACTACCTCCAAGGACACCAAATCACAGCAAGGCTCCTTGCTGCAATGCAGCAATTCCCCCTAGCCTTTCACAGCGTACTCAGTAATACTTTATGTCCAGTCCTTCGTATCCTACACTACAGGGCTTTGCCAATGCAAAGCACGTTGGACCCAATACAATTTTGACAGAACTCGAGTTCAACTTATGAACTTCAGTTGTTTACATCGGAGTGATCAGGAGGCACCCAGAGTAAAACAGGAAATGCAGAGAAGAAGGCAAACTAGGTTGACAAATATTGACAGGGACTTGAAGAAGGAAAGGAAATTAAAAGACATGTTTGGACAAAGAGGAGCTTCTTTGGATCACAGAAAATTGATAGGGAGATCTGGATGTTGCCTAGAAGCAAAACAGACCCTGCTTTTCCTTCTTTTTGAGAATGTGAGTAAAATTCTAATACCTTCAAAGTCCAACAACATGTAAGCACACGAATACTCTGTCTAGTACTCTGTAATTCCACCTCTGTTTAGGAAAGAGTTTGAATGTATTCAAACATCTTCTTAACCAAGACTGCTGGTTTCCTGTTTGAGCTTGAAGACAGTCTTTATCCCTGCAGTACATAGCCCTGAAAATTAAGAGTTGCATGATGAAAAGTTGAACATTTCATTTATTCCGAAAGTCCTGCAGAGCACAACTTTAATAAATGTTTCTGTTACACTTAAGGTCTGTACAGGCAGTTGTTGGCAGAAATCCACCAAATACAGATTCGCTGTCACTAGGTTTAATGTCATTACCCACTTTCATTTAAGATACTCATACAAATATGCTGTAAAATATACTTACAATTAATCATCTCTTGTCATTTCCTGTCCCTTTTCTCTGTTTTTATGGAAATATATAAAATAGGAATTCTTTCTCATTAATAGTTCTCATTTTAATGAGAATTAAATTAACCTACAGATGATACAAAAAGGCCTAAACCATAGGCCTTGAATCAGAATTGACTTATTGAGTGAACACCCCAACTTACATATCTAAAGTCAAATGCCTCTGCATATGTAAAGGCAGGTACTCTGTTCACCTGAAGCCAGGTACCTTGCATATCTAAATCCAAAAGACTTTCATATCTAAAGCCAGGAAAACATCAACTTCTCAGAGGTGTCCCAGATCCTGGCCAGATCCGAGACACAGGCAGGTAGTCACGTAGTCCTGTCTGATAAAGAGTGTCAAAGCAGGACCTGTTTCACAGAGAAGTTGGAGACCTCACCCACAAGTGGATGCACTGCACAGGAATTCCTGTTTGCTGGGAGGGTTCTCCAAATCCTTCACTGTGACCGGGGCTCACCAGCTGATGTGCAGGATAAGGATAATGGTAACGTATGAAACGAAATTGGTGACGTATCTTTCTTAATCACTATAGCTGAACCTCTGTAGTAATGATTAGTGTGTTACTTTGCTTGCTCTTTTTACCTTGCTTACCCCCTTTTTTCCCGACCGGGGCTCACCAGCTGATGTGCAGGATAAGGATAATGGTAACGTATGAAACGAAATTGGTGACGTATCTTTCTTAATCACTATAGCTGAACCTCTGTAGTAATGATTAGTGTGTTACTTTGCTTGCTCTTTTTACCTTGCTTACCCCCTTTTTTCCCCCTGCTTTGAGCTAAAGTAAAACACATTTATTTTGGTTTTTAAATTGGTGTCTGTGTCCTTGCTATTGATCCCCCGTCATTTAGCAAAACAATGGTTTACAAGATCAAACCATAAATAAGGTATAAAAGCTAGTATTGTAGATTCTAAAGTGATTTTCTTTGTTCCATGGGTTCAGTTTACCCAGTTTATGTGCTTTTCTCAGAATTATAATTTAGGTCCTTACCACTGAGCTTTACTACTTACTTGACATTCTCCAGTGCTTTGTCCAGTTTATTTTTAAAATACTTGAGATTCTAGGATATCCTTGTTTAAGATAAAACCAGTTTGGTTTGTTAGAAGCAAACCAGTTACAGTATTCCTTCCCCCTGCATGTCACTACATCTTACTGGCTGTGGAGCTTCTTGGCAGAACTATGTCTCTTTAAGAAATTCCGTGCAAAGAGAGACCGTGAGCCTTTTCCTGCCTGCTGCCTGGCAGTCACTATCCCCGTGGCCCCCGTGCTTGCACCTCCATCTCTCTCACTATCTCTCTCTCTCTCTCTCTCCCTCACCGCTGGCCTTATGTGTCCCCGCGGCACAATCACACCTCGACTGCCTGCTGTGATACACACCACCAGCTGTTGCAGCCACCCCAGACCAGCAGGACCTGACGCCCCGGTCCCTGACTGCTAGCTCCACACTGTTGCCCAGTAACTGATAGTTTATTTCACGATTTAACCCTCGCTGCACCAGATTCCTGAACCTTGTATATATTTGTTAATCACTTGTTATTGTTTGTTGCTTGTATAATTTCTTTCTGTTGTTGTTAAAACCATTTTAGTTTCCAAATCACAACTGAGGCCTTCCCTACTTTTCTCCTTTCCTTTTATCTCTGTCCTTAACCCTTTTTCTCCAGGAATGAGGAGGAAGCTGATTGGAGAGAGAATTTGTCCTGTGATTTGGCCTTGGCTCAGCCAAACTGGTGACACAGGATTTTCCAATAACATTACCTCATAGATTCCCAGCTTTAGATACCTCACCCATGTGGGTCCAAGAACATGTGTTGACTTCTGTAGGAGTTGTATTTGCTGTTTAAACCACAGCTGGAAGACATGTTCTGACCATCTTCATGAATTTTTCTTTTTTTTTTTTTTTGTATCATTCCATTACTTCTAGCTCAACATACACTGATCATTCCAACCAAAGAAAAGAGCATGTTCTTCCCTCTACTGAAATAAAATGGAATTTTGTCTTGAGTAACTTTCCTTTCTCACTGTTGGGAAAACTCATTGTCAGATTTATCTCCATGCTGCTGCTTCTCTTCTACACATGCAATAATTGACTTAACTAACTGTTGCTCAAGTAACTATTTCCCATTTGTTATATGTGCATACTTCTACTACATATATACTTTATGCTGCAATCTTAGAAGCAGTTATGGATACATAAACCTTTTATAATAGTTCTTTACTAAATACTAGGTTCTTCTTTCAGAGACATTTTCGGTCTATTATTTTAATGGAATTATTTTTGATTGGGTGGGTTTTTAATACTTGTTGAACTATATTATCTTAAAGAAGCTCTTTCTTTTCATGCAGTCCAAATCAGTGTTACTACTCAGAGGTTAATTTACAGTGTATATGAATGCCTGATTAAGATGCCTGCTTTCATTATATTTCACATATTTTCTGCCCTGGGGCATTCTGAGAATTTGCAGTTTTCACTAGATGAATTTAGAATTCCACTAGATGAATGTACATTAAACTCTCATTTTATTTTGAACATTTTCAACTTCTAATACCTTTTTTTTACATTTATTGAAAAACTTTCAAAGTATCTAGTGAATGAGGAGACTTAGATAGAATGGATGATCTTACCCTTATGAAATGTTAAATTTTGATCATGGATAAATCTAAAAATATATGAGTGCTTTTGGAAGGGAAGAGATGTCCAAACATTTCACGGTGGCATTTTCATATGATATTTACTAACGCATCCACTTTGTAAAAGCATACTTTTCTTTTTTCCCAAAAAAGAACATTACACTACAAAATGCTTTTATTACTTGAAACCATTTCTCTTCCACAAATAGCTGACAAGAATTTCATTTTGGTTTTACAACTGTAAAACTATTTTTCAAATTTTTCCTCTTGAGCTCTGAAAAATAATATATTGTTCACAAATCTCAGGAAATTGTATGAATACTTGGAGGAACACATTCTGTATTTTCCTCTTGCACAAGCTATATGAAGATAAGCAACTCATTTACACCATGTTTTTCTAAGGTGTTCCATAGTTACGTATTCCTCGTTTTCTGACTGTTTGATGGCATCTAATTTGAAAAACTGTTCAGCAACAACTTTACTTTAAAATTTTCTTTGAATTTGTAAGGTCTCTAAAATGATAAGTGTTCTGAAAAATCAGATCCTACGTCTCTTACAGGTATTCTGAATGTCTTAGTACTTTTCGCCCTTCATCTCCGTGACTCAGAAAATATGCATAGCACAATATCTTCCCGTCACAGAAGTTTTATGAAGATAAATTAATACATGTGAAGTACAAAAATACCGTACAATTAAACTATTAAATAGTTCATGACAATAGTTAAATATTTGATTTTACAATGAGAAGCTTCAGGTAGTTTGCCTAGAACAATTAAAGAACCACACCCCCAAACAAAAAAAAAATTTATCCAATTCCCTCTGAATAGCAGGCCAGTAATAGAAAATGTAAAAGAGCTCTACATTTAGGCTTTTCTATACTTGCAATGGAGAATTATCCATTGTAAGAAACAAGCAAAACTTCTCGCAAAGGAGACTAAGGCCAAACTCCACAATGAAGCATCTGACTTTATTACGTCCTTGCAGGAGCGGGTGTCAAGCTCAGTAGGCACGATTTGCCAAAGCAATACATGAAGTTTTTATACCCTATTCCTGGCTGAAAATCCCTCTCTTGTTTCCCCATTGGCTGGGTACTCCAAGGTTTACAGACTAACCGAAATGCCTCCTTACATGTTATATTACATACAAGTTCATGTGTCGCATGTCTCATTATTACGAGTTTATGCCTCCCTTGGGAGAAGAATGTAATATAAAACAGCTTATTAAGCAAGCGTAGTTGTAATCCTGGCAGGCTGCATTCCTCTTGAACGACCCTAGTTTTGCAAGTTTAATTTTTTATCGTCTCTGTCTGGCCCCCACTCATTCTTTCGATTGTCCTCTTTATCTTGCAAGACAAGCCCCAGACAATCTTTGTTTAAAAACTCATCCCACCACCCCTCTGGTGTCTTTGTTATCAGGTTGTCATCATGCAAGAACAACATTTTATTTATTTTCTTTCTTACATCCATTTTATCAGCAGATGTAAGAGGTGAAATTTCCTCCCATACAAAGACAAAAAGAAGGCTCCAAGTGAAAATGAAATTTTGATGAGGAGGGTTATAATATGTTTATCCATGATTTTCCAGATAGAAATATGCTTGCGTGCAATGTGCAGTCAAGGTATGCTTATGGCAGATGGATCAAATTTATGGGCTGTGGACTGTATGAACTGCCTATCTATGGAAGTGTAGATGTTGTTTATCTGGAAGACTCTGAAACTCTCCTCATATGAAACATTAAGACAGAAAACCTTCTGTTTTTTTTTTTTCTCAAAGGAAAAAAAATTGTCCAGAGCAAACCAGATTTAGTATGTCTGTCTTTTGAATAAACTCTTGTGAAACAGGAAGTTTACACACTACAGCTTCTTTCTACCAATAAGACCTAGCTTAAAAATCTCAAAAAATCTTTAATGATATGGGTCTAACTGATGAGAAGTGAAGACGAAAATCATTGAGTAAATCTCTAGGATGATAACAGTATTGTGACATGTGCAGATGAGGCTGTCAGGTGAGAACCAGATGGTTTTAATTTTAAAAAATATATGTTGAAAAGTAGAGTAAGAGAGTGTGCAAAGTCAGGGACATTGTCATAAAATATTCTGAAAAAAACAAAATAACAGTAATGGTGTTTAAATTCCATTGAATTCTGAACTGGTTCAGCCTTGGAATTTTTCTGAGATGCTATGACAGTGCAGCAGTGAAGTGCTGTTTTATTATGCACAACCGTGGTTAAGTCTGAGAAGCAATGTTGCAGTTTTAAATGGTAGCTTAGTTGCCTGTGTGAAGAAGTCAGTTCCAAAGTTGTTTGGTGCCAGAACATTCATGGTCTACATTACCACCTTTTCTTTTTAATCTTAAGGTAAAAAGCCATGTCATTTATCCCTGTATTCCTGTACTGGATTTTGCATAGTTTTAAGGTAAGAGGTGGTGACATTTATTGTTTCTTTAACTTTATTCACAATTTTCTTCAGCATGATGCTCCAAAGGGCCACGGCAGACCTCAACGAACAAAACGGCATTTATATCTGGTATCGTACCGATGGGAGCCTGTTCAACCTAA
>NW_010428346.1:8761-16469 GCF_000710305.1 Buceros rhinoceros silvestris | reverse complement strand
CTGAATTTGACCTATCCAGTAGTATATTGCTACTCTCCCTCTTTTCCTCCTCGTTATGTTAGTCTTCTGTCTGCTGCCACACTTACTACTCACCTGTTCCGCTTCTATTTCACATTACAAATGTGATCACCAGTCCTCGTGTAGGACTGTAGGCACACAGGCCTTGCAGGTTTGAAGACCTCACACGTACTCCAAGGCTCTGGGCTATTTTCTAATCTTGCCTCTCACAAGATCTTTTTCAAAGGGGAGTTTTATTACAGTCTTCTGAGAAGACTGAATAGATGAGCCGGCTCTCTTATTTACAGCCCTATTAGTATATTCAGAGATCTACAGGACATGAGATGGACTAATCAAATCCATTTGGGGACAACTAGTATTTACTTGCATTTAGTATTTGGAGTTTGACGAACCACTTCTCAGATGTATTGCAGGAAACCCTTTTCCTGTTTGCCTCTGAGCTTCTGGTCGCTAGGTTACTTCAGACAAGAGAACACATCTTGTTGCCACGAGCAGAGTTTTTGCTTATCATATTCCTCGCTCTTTCTGAAGCCAAACAAATTATCCTCTTCTTGACATAAATAATAAAAGACAAATCAGCTGGTTTCATGTTTGTGCTCTGGAACTGGGAAGAGCTCTTTAAGTTTTCAGCCCTACTACAGGGGGACAATCACTTCCCTGCTCCTGCTGGCCACACCAGTGCTGATACAAGCCAGGATGCTGTTGGCCTTCTTGGCCACCTGGGCACACTGCTGGCTCGTATTCCGCCGTCTGTCAACCAACACCCCCAGGTCCTTTTCTGCTGTGCAGCTTCCAGCCGCTCCTCCCGAAGCCTGTAGTGCTGCAGGGGGTGGTTGTGGTCCCAGTACAGGACCTGGCACTTGAACTTGTTGAACTCATACAATTGGCCTCGGTCCATTGTGATCCAGCCTGTCCAGACCTCTCTGTGGAGCCTCCCGACCATCAAGCAGTTTGACACTCCTGACTAGCTTGGTGTCATCTCTAAACTTACTGAGGGTGCCCTCGATCCCCTCGTGCAGATCATTGATAAAGATGTTGAAGAGGACAAGTCCCAGTACTAAGCGCTGGGGGACACCACTGGTGACTGGACACCAGCTGGAGTTGACTCCATTCACCGCCACTCTCTGGGCCCGGCCATCCAGCCAGTTTTTGATCCGTCAAAGCCAATGCCCATCCACGCCATGAGCAGCCAGTTTCTCCAGGCGAATGCTGTGGGGAGCAGTGCCAAAAGCTTCACTAAAGTCTAGGCAGACCACATCCACAGCCCTTCCCTCATCCATTAAGTGGGTCACGTTGTCATGGAGGGAGATGCCTTTCATAAACCTGTGCTGACCTTACACCTTACACCTGGTTGTCCTGTACGTGCTGTGTGACAGAACTAAGATGATCTGAGAGAGGTGTTGAGCTGTAACGTAGTCTGAATTAGCTGCCTGACTTTGAGGCGCAAGACTGGCAAGTGACTTGCTCACTCGGATGAGGTACAAGATTGGAGGGAACCAGTCGTGTATCAAAACTGAACTTGCCAAGGTAAGAATTTATATACACACACACATATACACACGTATGTACGTGTAAGAAGATTAGGACCTCCGTAGTTCCTCTTCCTGGCCGTTCTTGTAGATAGACATCACATTCACCAACCTCCAATCAACTGTGGCCTCCCTGTTTAGCCAGGACTGATGATAAACGATGGGCATTGGCTTGGCGAGCACTTCTGCCAGGTCTCTCAGTACCCTGGGTGGATCCCGTCCATACCCATAGACTTGTGTGCATCTAAGCGGTGCAACAGGTCACTAACCAATTCCTCTTGGATTAAGGGGGCTTCGTTCTGCTCTCCATCCCTGTCACAGAATCACGAATCATCTGGTTGGAAGAGACCTGTAAGATCACTGAGTCCAACCGTTCACCCTGCACTGCCAGGGTCCCTAGACCATGTCCATCAGCGCCACATCCACACGTCTCTTAAATACCTCCAGGGAAGGGGACTCCACCACCTCTCTGGGCAGCCTGTTCCAGTGCTTCACAACCCTTTCAGTGAATAATTTTTTCCTAATATCCAACCTAAACCTCCCCTGATGCAACTTGAGGCTGTTTCCTCTAGGCCTGTCACTTGTCACATGGGAGACAAGGGGCTGGCCTGGGCACTCAGAGAACAGTTATTAGAGACTGAGGCAAAGAAGGGACTCAGTACCTCAGACTTTTCCCCATCCCTGGTCACTATGTTCCCCACTCCTCTTACTTGTGTGAGAATCCCCGTGGTGTTTTCTTGCTTACTTGTATGTACCAGGGATTCTTCTCTTTGCAGCCACCAGAAGAACATGATTTTTATGTCTTTTCTTAGTCAGGACCTCCCTTTATGCAACATAAATGTGATTACAAGGCATAATGCTGGCAGAGAAATAACCCTTACTGGAATCCAAACCATTTTCTTTCATTTAAGAAGAGTCAGCATTTCCCTTCCCTGTGGACAGAGATCGCTTCTCAAGCCAAATCCTAACCAGCAAGCTTGAGAACTAGCTACTTCCCAGAGCCGCGGTCTCTTTCCTGGGCAGCCCTTCCTTCCCTAAGTGTCCTTGCTCAGCACGCCCCGAGGAGGCTGCATTTTGGACAACACCAAAGCAACACTTTTCTGTTGTCTCTGAGGGAGGGATCCCTCAGATGTCCCATCCTGGCAGATGCGGCCCAGCTTCACAATAAATAACGTTGTCTGTTTCCATCCGGGAGTAGGAGCATGGTATGTGCAGGACTTCCCGTATGGGTTGGTTTAGGTCTCCAAGCCCAAGGAAGCTTCAGCTAATGCAGCACTACGTCTCCAGCAGCACAGGCTGCGCTACACTTACCAGCCTCTTGTCTCAGCTGGCTTCCCATGGAGCAACGGATGGATTTGAATGTTTCAGCTGCTAGCACACCAGATGATAACTAAAAAAAAAAAACAACCCAAACAATAAAAGGCCTTAATTTCTGCTGTGAAAGCATGGGGGAACTCACTTCCTGGGGTAAAACAGAGCTGTCCCATGACACCAGGGCTCACACATGCACAGCTGCCGTTGCAGCTTGGGGCTGGCCTGCTGACACGTTTCTGCAGAAAATAAGGGATAAGACAGATTTCCTCGCTCAACATTGAGTGCCAAGTGCTGGTATCTTCTAACTCATAAGCCATATAAAGCAACCCTGCATTGAAGTGTTGCTGGTGGCACTTGCACGCAAGATCACACCTCAGCCCACCCACAGGATGGAGGCACAGAGATAGAGGCAGGGCAGAATTTCATCACTCCGCTAGATGAACAACAAGAAATCCGAGCAGTCACATACCTGAGACACCAAACCCGATGATCAGACCAATCACCACAGCCAGGATGAGAATGACCGTAGTGGTGCTCTTTGGGGAAAAAACGAAGGACAACATTACCATGCAGAGTGTGTCCTTCACACCCTATGCCTGTGGTGCACTGCCAGCGGGAAGGAGGTTGAGGCAGGTAAACCTAGAGCAAGGCCAGTGAAGCACGTGGGCACAATAGTGATGAACATCTGGGTGAGCACTCACCTTCAAAGGTGGGGGACCAGGACCGTGTGGCAGGAGGAGAGGGGACCCAGGCTTTGCCTTTGGGAGGAAGCAGCAGGTCTCAGCGGAGGGTGCTGCTCCCCGCATGCCCTGGTGCATAAGCGAGGCAGACAGTCCCTGCTGGCACTCACAAGGCAGCAGCTGCCCAGGGAGGTGAGCAGAGCACTGAGACAGGCCGCTGACCCCGGGAGACACCCCAGTATGTGCTGTGCAGTGGGCAGGAGGGGGCTGGGGACAGGTCCCGGAGTGTGAGTTGGTCAGATTTGGGACGCTCCATGCACAGATAGGTAAGGGGCTGTTGAGCGAGAGACTGAGGAGGAGAGGACCACTTGTGAGGCCACACAGACAGAGCAGCCCCGGCAGAGGAGGTAACAGGCAGGAAGGCACGGAGTACCACAGCTCAAGCCTTGCCAAGCACAACGCATCTCCAGCACAGCCGCAGTTTGGACAGACCCATAAGCACGGCCAGGTGCAGACTCCCGCTGCAGCTGGTGGAGCTGCCACACATGGTCCTGGGATCATTTTCATGTGGACCGGGTGGTTGTGGCAGCAGCCTCAGCTCCCCATCAGAGCTAGGCCACAGAAAACCCACAGGCACATCCCAGGGCAAGCAGGCCATATACTCATGCCCAACAGTCTCACACGTGCTGGGCTCAGCCCTGCTCAGGACTGCCAGACCGGAAGCCCAGAGAGCTGCAGGAGGTTCTCACAAGGGACTTTACCCCGTTCCCAAGCCCAGCAGGGCACTGGAAGGAGCTGTGTTGCAAGAGGCGTGGGCAGCGACTGGTGGCCACTCCGCACCAGCGCCTGGGGCTCCCAGCCCAGGGTAGTTTTTCCCTGTTGTACACCAAAATTCTTGAGCTGTTGCTTCCCATCTCGTCCCCAGTAAAGACCGGGCTGCACGACGTCACAGCCTTCCCACCCACACAAAAATAGCTGCTCCGCTTCAGCATGGTTTGCTGGCTTGCACCACACTTCCCCAACACATCAGGCTGCTTCCCACCGAGAGCCCTCGGGGTCCTTTCAACCACAAGCTTGTCCCGCTGTCAGCGTGTGCCTGCATCGGTTGCTTGCACAATCGTGCCTTAATTGCCACACATCCCACAGTCACAGGCCTGCCACAGAGCTCTAGGGAGATGCACCATGTGAACAAGCCCCTCCTGCAGGCAGCAGCAGGGAAGGGAGAGAGGGAACACGGCTTGAAAGAGAGGATGGAGAGGAGGGGAGATGTCGCAGAAGGCTTGCCTGCCCTCCTGCTGTCTCACTTCCACCCCCATTCTTAAAGCCGGTGGGAAGTTGTCTGAGGAGGCCCTGTCTGCACATGCCAGCGTGCTCAGGAGAATTGGTCAGAACTGCGTATTTCACCACGAGTATGTGATATATCCGTACAAAAGTTCGTGTGAGTCCATATACACGTTCACACCTGTACCGAGCCCTCCCTGCCTAGATGCCCTCAGAGCTGGGAGATGCCACGTGTTTGGCTTCCTCCCTGTTCTTACCAGCTCTCACTCACGACCAGGGAGCACAGCAGTTCTCTGCCTGCCCCCTCCCAATGCCTTGCCTCTGCGGTCACAGCCGACCCTACTGGTGAAGAAAGCGGTGGTTATCCTCCAGCCACGGGCGCTGGTTAGCTGGGGACTGATCAGCAGCCACTGCTCTCCTGGGGACCTGCGGGATGGGGGCTTTGTTTGCCGGTTCCTGTGGGTCCCACATGACAACTCCCAGCAGACTTGTTATATCCCCCAGGACACACGGGCTCTCAGCCAGGCTCACTGTGGGACAGCTCTGTGCTTTCCTGTTCCAGGGCAGATACAAATCCTCTTGCAAATGATGCATAACATCTGCCTCCTTGAGGAGCTCCGCCAGGTTCTGTGGAGCTGATCCCAGGGTGAGATAGTTGCTATAACCTTGGTAGCTGTGTTTCACAACCGTCCAGGCCAACAGTTCAAGCGAAAAGCAGAGGCTTAATCCTGCTGACCACTAGCTCTGCTGAGTAATCTTTCCCGAGGGAATGGTCTTGGAGGTGTGAGGATCAAAAAACCTGGAAGCCTAAGAGATTGAAGGTCCCCTGCCTTCCTCCTTATCTTGAAGCTTACTGTGGAAAAGAAATAGCATGGCAGGGGTAACCGAAAGGGAAGGGTTTTCCTTTCCAATGAGCAGTTAATGACTGCAGAGCTCAACTTTTTTCAGCCCTTCAGTTTCAGTTCTTTAGAGACTTTTAAAAATTTTGTTTATTTTTCCCCCTGAAATCAATACAAACCTCCCACTGCTGCTCTGAATTTTCTTGGAAAAATCACATCTCTCTCTGGGCTATTTCTGCATTTCTAGACTGGCCTGAAGAGGCCAACGTCCTTGAAGAAGACTGGTGCTTCCATAACCTGCTAACCTCTGGCTGCACGCCGCTGCCCAGGGCAGGCAGTGGCGCTGACAGACAGTCCTCAGAGCAGCAAGGAGTAGGCGTGCATCATTTCACACCCATCAGTTATTGCAATTCCCTGACAAAAGCCAGCGGTGCTGGCCCTTGAGAGTAACAGAGCTGGTTGTTGCACGCATTCCAGACACATGAGAAATACAGTGCCCAGTGGATATTTACACCCTGTTGCATTATCTCTGCTAGTGATTTCACTTGGGTCGGTGAAAAGATGCAGATAATATTACTATTTAATTTTTCCTTGAATGCTCCGTGTGAGAAAGATGGAGCACAGCTCACGCATGAGAGGCGTCCTCTAGGCTGTTCCTATGCGGACTGTCTTCCTCCCCACCATGGTTCTGCTCAGGTGGGACAGACACTAATAACAGCTGAAATGTTTTTGACAGAATAAATGCAAGCAAGGGATGTCTCGCACACCTCACTGGACCCTCTGCCTCCATCCAGCATAGAAAAGCCCACACCTGGGATGGAGAGACACAGCTTGATGGTGGCTCTGTTCGAGCAGTCAGGTGTACGTACGAGTTCAGCCCACATTCATCGGCAGGCATTTTTAACTAATCAGGAAATACGGATACAACGTAGGTATTTTTATGGCCGTCCCCACAATAGTTCTTTTTCCGTATGTAGTTTATCAAGACTTGGTCAATAGCTCCAAAGGAAACAGGATCTTTGAAACGAGAGGCACAAACCGGCTTGCATGTCTTCCCACCTCTTACTCCTGACCCACACAGCAAAGAAACTTTCGTAGGATCGCTTCTGCCTTTCTTCCCACAGCACGCTGAGGTGATGGAGACATAAGCAAGAGTCTGAGGGCCAGCAGACGGAAAGGGGAGGCTTCCATTGGTACCCCAACCTACAACTGCATTCAAACCTGAGGCAGCGTATTCTAGCCATGTGCAGTTTCTAGAACGTGCATCTCCATCCTGGCTGCAATCAGTGACCTGCACGTGGATGTCTGACAGCTACATGGCCTTGCTGATTGTATAAAGGAAGCTGTACCAGTATTTAAGTAGCTTGGGTGAGTGCAGTACAGAGTCAAGCTGCAAATAACTGTTGTTGGCAGCAGAGTGATACAGCCGAGGAGTTTGGAAAATGCAATTCCCCGCCCTTCTCCCCAAACAGATAATATCATACCCCCAGAAAATGACCTGGCCTTGCGTTGCTGTGGTCACAGCAATGATGAAGACAAGTAAAACACCAGCCGCCCAAAGGTCCCACACTGTTCAACACAGCCCCTGTCCTTCTCATGGTGTATTCTCCCGGGCTGTCCTGCTTGAAGAACTGAACTCAGCTAAGGGATGGTGAGCCCAAGCAGTGAACTCTCAGGAATGAGGAAGCAGTGAGCATCTTAGTTCCCCTCACCAGGGCAGTCAAAAGCAGGGAGGCCTGGCTAGTCACAGGGGCAACAGGAGAGACCTCCTACACCATCCATTAAAGAAATATGACCTATTTAAAACAAAAAATAACACAGCTCATGGTTTGGTAGCCAGCTAATCCTGGTGTCAGAGTGCAGCAGCCTCCCATGTAGATCCACAACTTATCCATCACTGTTGGGTTGTGTTATGTCCAGGACTAGCTCAGGTCTCCTTGATAAAATCTCCAATCATGCTGTTGACACTCAGCAGAAAAGTACCACCTGCAGGTCCTCCTCCCCCGTTCGCAATGTACATCTTTCCCTGCCTCTCTGTGCTGTGCTA
>NW_010428346.1:0-8734 GCF_000710305.1 Buceros rhinoceros silvestris | reverse complement strand
CAGTGGCCTCTTTTCTGACTACTGTTTTCTTCCACCGAACTCTTCCAGACCAAACTATTTCTTCTCCCTGAGGCCTCCTCCTGCTGCTCTCAGATCTGCTACTATGGGGGACTGTGTCAGACGGCCCCTCTAAACAGTTTGGTGCGAGATGGAACACGGAGCTTTGCAAGAAACCATAGGGCAGTGGGAGTTTTGGAAGCTTTGCAATAAACAGTAGATAGAGAGCTCTTTTAGGAGAAGTGATAGTGGGAGGGCAGTGGACTAGTTGCAAGAAAGCAGATTCTCCCACGATGAGCCCATAACCACAAGCCTTGTGGTCAGATGCCAAGAGATGGGAAAAGGAAAGGAGTTGCCACAACAGTGAGTTTTCCCATGTTCACAAAACTCTTATAGAGGAAGAAGAGTAAAGATGAAGTCAAATGACCACCAAACGGCGACCCCAGTAGTGAAACTGGGCATGCATGAAGTTACAGGTTATGTGACTGGAAGGTGGAGTTTGGGGCCGTCCACACATACATACTGGCCATATGTTATGTGAGGGGCGGCTTTAACCTCTGCTATAAAGGTAGTGCTGTTCGGGCACAGAGACGAGGTAGGTGCACAGCACGACAAGGACCACGTTGCCTCCACGGGGATGCCCACAAGGGTCCGGTGACTACCGACGCCTCACCTCTAAAACAACCCGCGCTGGGGATGCTGCAGATTTTGGACATCCATCGCCAGCCTAGGGTCGGTATGTGTATGAACTAAGGTAACTGCTCCTCTCCCTTTCTCCCCTTAATCCATCATTATGAATTGCCCTTGGACAGGAGTGCTTCCCTCCAATGTCCACAGGGTGCATCACGAGTTGTCTTAATCACAGTAGCAGTAATTCTAGTTGTAATACTTTGGAAGCCTGAATTCTAACTGTCCATGTTTTATGTGACTCCACGTTTAGTCTGGTTTTAGATGAAATAAACCCTGTTATACTTGTGTGCCTGTTTGTGTGCATGTCTGTGATTCGCCAGCCTAGGGTCGGTATGTGTATGAACTAAGGTAACTGCTCCTCTCCCTTTCTCCCCTTAATCCATCATTATGAATTGCCCTTGGACAGGAGTGCTTCCCTCCAATGTCCACAGGGTGCATCACGAGTTGTCTTAATCACAGTAGCAGTAATTCTAGTTGTAATACTTTGGAAGCCTGAATTCTAACTGTCCATGTTTTATGTGACTCCACGTTTAGTCTGGTTTTAGATGAAATAAACCCTGTTATACTTGTGTGCCTGTTTGTGTGCATGTCTGTGATTTTAGTCACCCCGGGATCCTTCGGACCTTACGGGAACAGGGACATCAGAACATGTAAAGGAAAGAAATTGGCACAGACCCTGCAAGCCTTTTCCTCTGCGCTTGGCCTCACTCGAGACTGGGGGCAGGATGAGCCGCTCTTGGGCATAAGAAGTTGAGAAGAACAGAGAGATTGCACGAGAGCAGAAAAGGGAAGGCAGCTTTCACTGCAGTCGTCGGTTTCCCAAAGGGGAAGCCGGGTATCCTGTCGTCTGTGTCTGGACTGCAATCCAGGGAGGATGGGGAAAGGGGAAATGGGGAAAGTGCACCGCCATCTCCAGCACATCTGGATGGTTAGTGGGAGTGAAGAGCTTTCCCATGCAGAGCTGAGGACAGAGGAACAGGGAACGGTCTAGCACTTAGGAAAAACAAAATACCTTTTCTGCCAAAACCAGAGGTTGAAATTGAGACCAACTTGTTACTGGTCAGTGATGACCAAACTAGTTGCAAAGGCTGAGCAGGGTTCAGGAGGGCTTACGGTGCCCTGAGGGGCACAGCAGCCTTCTCACTGCGCATGTGCGAGATTTCAAAAGCGTGTGCTTAGTCTTTTGGACTAGAGTTCAACTCCAAAAGAGCCTGTTCACCTCTACAAAGGATGGGCATCATCAGGTGCGGTGTACGACATACAGCAGGCTTTTCTAGCCAGCGCAGAGGGGTGCGGAAGGGGCTGTGGCTCTTGCACAGGCACCAAAGTTAGCACCCTGTATTCCAAGTAACTCAGCACTCGGGGCTCACCACTTCCAGCTTCCTCATGCCAGGATGAAGTTACATGTCACCACTTGTGTTAAACCTTCTCCCACATCCCATCACCTTACACTTACTGAGAGCACAGATCTGAACCTCCACTAGCCCCAGTCACCTGTTCGGAAAAAAAGTAAAATTAGAAAGCAAATGTTTTCCTGCTGGGCTAGGGAGTTGATCTGGCTCCACATGTGGGTAGAGGAGAGTCACATCTAGCGATGGATGCTTCTGGTGGGGCAGGACCACACAGCCTGCGGCAAGGACAGAGGAAACAAAGCGAGACCTTCTGCTTTCAAGCGTGACCAGGCATTGGGTGTACTCAGCCGTTCACATGCTACTTCAGTGTGAGTGCTGGACTGCCAAGCTGATCATTCTCCAGGAACAGATGCTACCTGAACACCTTGTGCAAGGTCTATGGTAGCGGTGTGAACAGGACCTACTGCTAACACTCCAGCCTTGGCTGTTACTGAAAGCACATCCTTCAGCCGCTGAATGAAACCGAGTAGTGGAAATCTTCCACCCCAGAATCACTGTCACTCTTTGGTTATTGTAATGGTTTAAACTTATAAAGCAGACTTTCTATGGTTTTCACTTCCCCTTTGCTTTAACAAGGAATAGACCCTTTTAGCCTGGGGAAAAAAAGAAAAGAATAAGAATTCTGATTTATTTTGTAGTGTTCTACTGATTACTAACCCTCTTGTCATTTAGCAGAGCATTACTAGAAGCTAAGAATAGCTCTAGGCCATAGCGGCCTGGTGGGAAATGCACACGAAGAAATATTCTGTTGTGCTCAGTGACATCTGATTTACAGCTGCCTTTGGCGCAGTGCACAAACAAAGTGTCCCCTTTCAGCACCAGTTAACTCCAGGTCACAGCCACAGCACACCTCACCACACAGTCAAGAATCAGGTTACTTCCACGTTGGAAAAACAGGTCTGTTTCTCAGGCACAGGCAGCCCAGTAGGACCAGGGCAAGTCCTATTCACCAGGGCAAGACCACTTTAATTTCTGAGCAGCTCTCATGCTGGAGCCGACTCTCCATAGGTTTATACTGCAAAAACCCATGAGGTATTCAGGATATTTCCCAAAGAAATCAAGAACCTGTGACTACGCAGTCTGCCCAGCTCTTACAACCTTTGAATCTGTGAGTAAAATCCAACCAAATGTGATAGCAGGATCTGGTCTTATATGGCCTATGAAAACTGTTGAGCACCTGGGGAAGAGACACATCAGCTGTCTTCACTGAGGGAAAGGTGACAGCCCACCAGACAGTGCCCTACAACTGACCGCAGCACATGCTACTTCTTGCCTGCATGAGGGAACAGCAGGGGCAGGAAGATCAGGACCCAGGAAGATGTTCAGCGGCCTGGGAGAGGCACGGGCACAAGAACCAGACTGCAGTTGCTCTGACCTTCATGATACAACTTGTTCCTTTCTTCACAAATAATAATTCTGTCAGAAGAGTTCCCTTCCTTATGAGAAGTTCACACCTTACTTCAGTGTCACTGGAACACTGGAGGTGCTATCAGTGAAGGAGGAGAACCAGGAGAAGTTGGAGTTGTGGCCAACTGACAAGCAAACCAGTTTGACAGAGTTCAACAGAGGGGAAGGCAGCCAGCAGGCTGAAGAAGATGAAAGCTATCCTTGGGATTTGGTAAAAAATGTTGGCAAGTCTTTCCAGCCTTGTGATCCCACAGCTGCAAAAACAATGTCCAGAGGTGCTTGAGAAGCACCAGAAACAGGAACACTAGTGGTCTGGAAGGAGGAGAGCTTGGCACTGCCTTGCCAGCTCTTTGTCCTTAACTTTGCCTGCCTGTGAAGGGAAGCTGGAAGCAGGAGCACTTAGAACAAGCCCTCATCTCTGAAAACAGAGAGGTGGGGAGCCACTCTTGTCTGGAAATAGTCAAAGTCCTTTATGCTGCCTGCGAGCCACTGCCAGGATCTGTCTTGAAGGGCACTCCAGATGGTCAGTGCACCCTTGTGAACCACCTCCTGCTTTGGGAAGGCCAGGAAGCCCTGCTGAGCCAGCTTCTGCACTGCTCTTGCAATCTTCTGGGGACAAACTAGACACTCATGCACAGAGCTGTGAGTTACCAGCGTGGTTTGCCTCCTTTGAGAAGGGAGAGATATGCCAGATTGTGATTTTTCCTTTCAGCTACTCTGTTTTGCCTATCAAGGGAGTAAGTCCTTCTTCTCTTGCCTCCCAAAGACCCTCCTCGTGTTCAACTCCCCCACTCCTTTTTTTTTCCCCCAAACTTTGGAAACAGGCAATTTTATCAAGAAGAGCTTTTGTCCTGGGAAAAATACGGTATTTACCAGCGCAGTTCTGTCAGCACTGCATGTATATCTGTTTTGAAAATACCTTTGTTATCCCAAGGACCAAATGGTCAGAAATAACATCAAGTAGCCCAGCAGACTAACTACGCCTCCTAATCCACCACCCACCCATGGCTGTTTACCAACAGAGCACCAGAAGCCATTGCTGGGAATGGCTGTTGGGGTCTAATGTACGATTGCAGCAGATTGGCAGCATATCTTCACTTGGCGAAGCATTCTGAGTAACGAACATTGAGGGCAAAGTCTGTTGTTGCAAATAACGGGATGACACTCACATCTAACCCCCACAGAGGGACTAAGGTCGATAAACGTCTTTTCTGCCAATGATTCTTGAAGCTATCCTCACACAAAGCCCTCTTTGACCAAACACAGAGTAGTACCCACTTTATAAACTGAATGAACCTTCAAGACTAACAAAGAGAAAAAAATCAATACAAGGGCCTGACCCTGACAGGATTAGTACTCCATGCTGTCCGAAAACTGCTGTGCCCATGTCAAATGCAGAGCTCAGCCCAAGCTGACTGCAGTTGCCCAAGGGGTGTAATTCTCACAGACAGCTTCTTGGAAAATGTCAGAGAGAGTGTGTGTAAGGGATGCCTCACACAGAGAGAAAACACATTCCTATGTCTGAGAGGTCGGAGATGGTTTTAGACAGAAATTATGTACCTAGACAGTAATGCCATCCTTACGTGTTCCCTCTGCCATAGAGCATGGAGAGCATCTGAGAAAAAACACCCCATGTGTAGGGGCTGGGAGGCAAGGAATAGAAAGACGGAGAAAATGAGGTATTTAATTTAAACCTTTCTGTACAGAGCAATGACTCTGAACACAGCAAGAACAAGAATGACTTACTCTTTGTTCCACTAAGGGTTAACGCAAATTAAACTTTCACTTTGAAATTTCAGAGTCAGCAACTTGGAGATTTAAATTGCCTAACTTGGAGATTTAAACTGCCTAACCTTGGTTCGTTTGACAGCTCTTTCTGGATGATTAATGGAAAGCTATAAAGAGCATTTGCATAAGGATATCTATCTCCTTTGCTGGGAAGAAAAGGTTCCAAAATTGGCTTTGTAAGAGGAACAAACTACAAATGAGAGTCTTTGAGGTCTGAGCAAGCAAACAGACAGCACTGGTTTCTACTATTTACAAGCCAGCTATCATCAGCCGGAAAGCAAGAACCAGTCCTTACTGTTGACACTGGAGCAGCATTCCTCTTTCCCCTCCCTTCCCAGGCAGTACTAGGAGCCCCTAGCAACACACATGTACTAGCAAGAGTACCCCCAGGGCAGCAGCGTTCCCAGTCTCGATGACACCATGTGTTTTGTAAGGGACGGTATCCAGGTGTCTGCTTCACCCAGGCAAGTGGCAGGCAGCAATCAGCACTTTGGCCATCGATCTTCCAGAAGAGAGCCTCTTCCTCCTCATCACAGACGCTGTTTCCCCAACTACGGGTTGGCAGCGTGCTTACAATCCCAGGAGATACAGCCCCCTTCCCCTATGGAAAATGGGACAAGCTCTGCTTCTAAAAACTGAGCCGTACCAAGATTGCACAAGCCAAATCCAGGAGTTTTGCTGTGTTCTGTCTCCTGCTGCTCTTGCCTAGTTGCCCCAGTTCAGGACAGACGTCTTCAAACTTGTACCTATGATTCCTACCAATGCTCAAACTGTCCCCAAAACTTCCCTTGGAGGGTTAGGTTCTCCCCTGGCCCCCACATCACCACCAGCAGTATTATGTTCCACACCATCTCCATGGAGAACATACAGGCTGGGTGAATGACATTCTAATTCCTGTTCCCATCAGTGCCATGGATTTTCCTTGGATTGCCTTCAGATGTATTACTAACCCACCTTTCTCCTACTTTGCGGGGAGGGTATAATGAGACTACAGCTCACCTGGAGAAGAAAAAGAGTTGCAAACACAACAGCAGCTCCCAGGCGTGTGACTGTGGTATATGCATGCAGATCATCATACAGCCACCTATCTGATGCAGAGGCAGAAGCCACATTCAGCTGCCAAGCCTTTCCAAGGCACGAACACAAACCCTTTGGAACATGCCCCAACGAGCAGCTTTGGCGTCTTCAAGAAGGACAGCAGAATTGTCTGGCCTGCAGAATGAGACGTATCTTGACCTTCCTGTGAGGTAACTGCTCAGACTGAGTCTCCCCTTAGAGCTTGATCCCACCAGCCTCAAGTCCTTGAAAGGGTAGGCATCACCACATTGCTCAGAGTTTGCCTCTGTTCAGGCACAAAATAATTTTACATACACAGCCCCAGGTGAAATATAAGGCACAATTTTATTTTCCTTCGTTCCTCTTCCTCAGTTTACGCCCATCACAATGTCGTTTTCTGTCAGCAAGGCTCTGCAATGATTGCAGGGATCCTCCCAGTTTGTGCTCATGCAGCAGCCAGCAGCAGCGCCCTGGACTCGCAGGAGCTCACCTGGCTGCTCAGAGCACAACTGTCCTGAGCAAACTCTTCTGCAAGGTGTCGCTGGGTGGCCCAGCCAAGCACTCCGAGCTCTCCTTCACTTGACCACAGCACGACCAATGGGAGCAGCCAGGGTGACCTTTGTGTCCATGGCCACAGCCTTGGTACCCACCTGCAAGAGAAGAGGCACCATCAGCTGATCCAAAAGTAGGCCAGAAAATCCCAGTGTGTCAGAGGCTTTCAGAGAGTGCTTCAGCCCCAGGGCTTGTCGAAGACAGGGAGGCACGTGCTGATGAGAACACAGCTTATTCAAGGGCAAAATTGCCAGGACTCCATAAAGAAAGAAGAACAACCAAGAGGGACCTCCCCATTCCAGTTGCTGAGGAAAGCTGAAGATTTTCTTCCTCTTGCCTGTTGAGTAATGCAAGACACAGGCCTGCAGAACCCCATGCCACCCAGTGGTGGCTACGGCCAGAGCTAGATACAGATCAAGCACAGAAAAATGAAGAGGCTGCTTCTGTACCAAAACACGCAAAACACACAATGATGCATGCAGGTTAAAGACAGGGAAACTGGTTGGGATTAAACAAATAAGAGACTTGAACTCTCATAATAAATGAGTGATGCTTCTCCACAGGACAGCATTGGACACCATGTGACACAGCCCAGAAGCCCCCAACCTGCTAGCACTGGAACAAGGACAGTGTAGATGCTGTGCTGCTTAGTCTCACTGAGAAGGGCTGAAAGACAGAGGTGCCCTGCCCCATCGCCTGCAAAGCGAGCTCAGATCTCTTTCTATGGGGTGTGCTGCAAAGACCCTTAGGGTGTTCTGCCACATTTGTCACTGCTGCAGTCCCATCCTGCCAGAAGATAAGTACACACAGGTTATCACAGGCCTGGTGCACATGCAAGGCAGCAGTTGGGCTGGAGTATCTGCTCACACCTATCTACGCCAGGGCAGACCAAATGCAACAAAACTTCCTGACGCCAGCAGCATAGGGAACATTGAGCACTCACCTGGCATGGTCCCTCCACAGGCACAGCGAGCAGCTTTCTGCCCTCCGCTTGAGCAGAACGTGCAGCAGTGGAACACGCCTTGGTGCTCACGGAACTTGTTTTTCACCATCAGAGTGAATGGAGAGCCCTGGAGAGGACATGTAAGCAGAGAGGCTGCTGCAGTGGATGCTATTGGATGCTGTGTCTACATTTGCAAAAACTAACTGGGTGATCCTGTCAGTCACAGATTACTAAGGCTAGTCGTAAACTGCTAAGTGGTAGAGCTAATTCTTAGAAAGATTTAAAGCAAGTACTTAGAAAAGAAAAGCAGATAAAGAAGAAGCAACACAAGAGAAGCAAGAAATGCTACCTGTACATGCTGCCCTTTCACACAGACGCTGACAGCGTACAAGCCTGGCTCCTCAGGGCTGTAGGAAATATGGTAGGTCCCATCACCGTTATCACACACCGTTGGCTTGACTGCACTAAGAACAGAGAGAAGTCCAAGAGATCAGTAACTGGCAGAAAAGTGCTCTACATGTGAACCACTGTTTGGCGTATATTTATAGTTGGGTCCTTATCCTCAGCTTTGTTCATCAGCTGTGGGTCTCAAGTAAGTTTAACAGGATGCATGAGCAATGCTCAGGCACTGGGTAGCAGCTTTCACACACATCTGCTACTGGGAGCTGCAATAACCATGTAAAGGAAGTCACGCAAAGCTAGCTGCACTGCAAGGATTTGTAGCAACCCTGAGCACTGAAAGAGCAGCGTATGACAGACAGCAGACTTGCAGGTCAGATTATCCCTTCAGATAAGAGCCCTCACAAATGGGTTAAATTCACACCTTCAGAGAGAAGCTACCTCCAGCAGAGCCTATGAATAAGTGTCGCGGTTTGAGAAGGGGGGCATT